>NC_067420.1:37571326-37600559 GCF_009764475.1 Pristis pectinata
GATTTCAGCTTCTCCCTCTCAAACTGCAGGGTGAATTCTATCACATTATGATCACTGCCTCCTAAGAGTTCCTTTACCTGAGGTTCCCTAATCAAATCTGGTTCATTGCACAACACTAAATTTAGAATTGCCTTTTCCCTAGTGGGCTCAACCATAAGCTGCTCTGAAAAGCCATCTCATAGGCATTCTACAGATTCCTTCTCTTGGGATCCAGTGCCAACCTGATTTTCCCAATCTACCTGCATATTGAAATCCCCCATGACCACCATAACATTGCCCTTTTTACATGCCATTTCTACCTCCTGTTGTAATTTGTACCCCACATCCTGGCTACTATTTGAAGGCCTGTATATAATTCCTATCAGGGTCTTTTTACTCTTGCATTTTCTTAACTCTACCCACAAGGATTCTACACCTTCTGATCCTATATCACTTTCAGAGGATTTGATTTCTTTTTTTAACCAACAGAGCCACCTCACCCTCTCTGTCCACCTGGTTGTCTTTTCGATAAGATGTGTATCCTTGGGTGTTTAGCTCCCAGCTGTGACCTTCTTTCAACCATGACTCTGTGATACCTACAACGTCATATCTGCCAATTTCTAACTGTGCTATGAGCTCATCTATCTTATTTTGTATACTGCGTGCATTCAAGTGTAACACCTTCAGTCCTGTATTCACCACCTTTCTTCTCAAATTTGTCTCCATGTTGCCTGAAGTTAAATTCTTATCCCTTTCTAAACTTTGTCTTATTCTTTATTCTGGAGATTTCAGTAACCTCTTCTGCACTCTCCTTCCCTTTTACTTTATCCATACCCTTCTAATCTGTCGAACCCACCCCCCTACTATTTAGTTTAAAGCCCTATCTACAGACCTAGTTATGTGATTTAACCATAGAACCATACAGCACAAAACAGGCCCTTCGGCCCACCATGTGGTGCCGTCCATCAAACCACCCTCACACTAACCCTTTCCTCCCGCATATCCCTCTATCTCACATTCCTCCATATGCCTATCCAACAAACTCTTGAACCTGTCCAATGTATCTGCCTCCACCACCACCACCCCAGGCAGTGCATTCCGTGCACCAACCACTCTCTGGGTGAAAAACCTCCCCCTGACATCTCCCCTGAACCTCCCACCCATAACCTTAAAGCCATGCCCTCTTGTCTTGAGCATGGGTGCCCTGGGAAGGAGGCGATGACTGTCTACTCTATCTATTCCTCTCAATATTTTATATACCTCTATCATGTCTCCTCTCATCCTCCTTTCCAGTGAATAAAGCCCTAGCACCTTAAGCTTCTCCTCATATTCCATACACTCTAATCCAGGCAGCATCCTGGTAAATCTCCTCTGCACCCTCTCCAACGCCTCCACATCCTTCCTATAATGCGGCGACCAGAACTGAACACAGTACCAGGACCCTGCTCCCAGCGTGGTTCGGGTGGAGCCTGTCCCATCGGAACAGCTCCCTCCTTCCCCAATACAGGTCCCATGAATTCAAACCCACTTCTCCCACACCAATCTTTGAGCTATGCATTTAACTCTCTGATCTTATTTACCCTGTATCAATTTGCACGTGGCTCAGGTAGCAATCCAGAGATTATTACCTTTTTGGTTCTGCTTTTTAATTTAGTCCCTAGCTGCTCAAATCCCCTCAGCAGAACCTCTTTCCTTGTTCTCCCTATGTTGTTGGTAACCATATGGACCATGACAACTGGATCTTTCCCCTCCTATTCCAAATTCCTCTGCAGGTCAGATGAGATGTCCCGAACCCAGGCACCAGGCAGGGAACACAGCCTTCGGGTCTCTCGATCCTTGCGACCGAGAATTGTGTCTATTCCCCTGACTATAGTGTCCCCAGTCACAATTACATTTCTCTTCTCTGCCCCCTCTTGAATGGCTCCCTGAACCACGGTGCCACGGTTCAGTTGCTCATCCTTCCTACAGCCCCCACTCTCATCTGCACAGGGAGCAAGAATCTCAGACCTGTTGGACAAGCTCAAGGGCTGAGGCTCCTCCAGCACTGCCTCTTGGATCCCCCTACCAGCCTCACTCACAGTCACACCCTCTTGTCCCTGACCACAGACCGAATTTGAAGTAGTTAGTGGGTGTGACTGCCTCCTGAAACACAGTGTCCAGGTAACTCTCCCCCTCCCTGATGCGTCGCAGTGTTTGAAGCTCAGATTTTCTCATAAAAGATCAGCATTTGAAAGGCAGAGACAAGCCTGTCAGTAGTTAAGCTATAAGCTGTGAATTTTTGCATGCCGCTGTGGAGCTAAGAAAGGAATATTATAAAGTGTATGTTTCTTTTATACATAAACTCTAAGCTGTGCTAAGAGCTAAAAGTGGTTGTAGAAGGGAAGATTGCAAATGCATGCCTTTTTCCAGCTGGCTCGGAGTGGTAATGAGAGGCTTGGGAACAGATTATCTGTGTGATGTATTAGCTGGGGAATTATGTTTGAATAGAGTGAATTTATTCCTGGATAGTGATTGGGTAGACCTGTTTATGGAAATGTGGATCAACTATGAGCTTGTGTAGCCTTTTAGTGATTAAAAGTGAAAGGTGGTGCAGAACTTGAAATGTACATCAGAAAGTTCTTGATTTGATGTCTGTATAGTGCAGTAGTGCCATTTCTTGAGGCAGAACAATGTGGCCTTTCAAAACCTTAAACACATAATCCAGGTTGACACTTCACTACAGTCCTGAGGAAGTGATAAACATTCGGTCTTTGGATGAGGTGTTAAGTTACGTCACCAATCACAACCCATGGTACTATTTGAAGCACAAGGAGTTCTCCCCAATTTCCACCAATATTTAAACACTCAACCAACTTCAGAAGCATATCATCTCATTAGTACTTCATTTCTATTTGTGGGAGACTGCTGTATGCAATATAATCATTTGCTATATTACAGTAGTTATTACAACTTTAACAAAAACAATGGCAGTTAATCATTTTGAAACATCTCAAGATTGTGCTATATGATCTGTACTGTGCTGATTTTAACTGATTTGAGCCAATCAAACAGATTGGCTGCAATTGAAAGAGCTCCAAGTTTAGGGAGAAAGGTTAGCAGGATGGATTCTACTTTTCATCACTATCTCAGGACCTGCGCTGGAAAATGGGCAAGGTGGAAAAAAAAATCAGTTGAGCTAATACGCATTGTAAGCTGAAATAACCTACTAACGTTCAGTCTGTAGGCTGACTGATAAAGAATAACTGTCTAGGTTGGATACTGAAATATTGATGGCATATGTTGGGTCATTTTTCAGCTTGCTAGAGGCTATGAAATGAGTTTTGGGGAAACCAAAGTCATAGCTAAATAGCTTTGAAAAAATTATAAAGCTCAATTGCTGCTTTTTTTTATCTGATATATAAAAATATTCAAAAATATAACTACCTTTTTGTCTTTTCTATCTCAGATTTTTGTGAATAACAGAATTAACTTTTGTAAGTGTCACTCGTTATATTTTTCTGTTATTCATTTCTAGGTTGTTTGGATAATCTTTTACACTGCAATTCACTTTGATTGAGGATCAAAAACTGTCATCAATTCCTGCCAGTTTTAAATTTTGGAAGAAGAGAAATCAAACACTTTACTGGGTGTACATTATAAAAACTTGCAACAGTTCAGAATCTTTTGTACCATCACATCACGGCACCTGTGAAGACTCCATGGGACAGCTTGCAAGAAGTTGTATTCCCACTGATGTTGTTTTAATGTCTGCAATAACGTATGGAATATCCCAGGAATCTTACAAGACATGGATCTCTGGCCACCATGGTTTTAAGAACTACAGCAGCGTTGAAGTGCAGCTTCCCAGTGTAATACCCTGTAATGCCGGTACTCTTGTAGTTAGTATCTGTTTTAATTTAATTAATGTAAATTACCTGTAGAATTGGAGATGAAACATTAATTTTTGACTTGTACATCTTTAAGAGTTTGTATTTCTGACTTTATAATGGAAAATGATTGCACCTTGGTAGCATTAAAATTACAAACCAAGACTGTTTTGTACCTGCTTTAAAGTTCAAAGTAGTTTAACCAGTGTTTCAAATTTTCAGTCAACTGATAAAGTTTTGATACCTGGAGCAGGTTAATTGAATGTTTTGTACTGGCTCCTATTCTTGTCTTCCTTTTGTTTTGCTACTGATGTACATATCAGATTACATAGATATCAAACACTTTGGTGCTTTAGACTACAAGAATCCCAAAGGTTTGAGACTACCTCTATTTCCCTGCCCCCAAAGTATATACTAATTAACAGATAGAAAAAGACCCTCTGGCCAACTTAGCCTTTCCTACAAAGTTGTAATGCCTTGTACATACATAAGTATTTGAACTGCACCTTTAAAAGAAAACCCATAGCCTCCAGCGTGTGTTTTAAAATAATGATAAAATTCTATTGTCAGGTTGCAATCTGGGAAATTCCTCTTCAGTCTCTCCCAGGCAATTAAAATTGATCAAAGAAATTACTTTGGTCCTGGTGATAATTCCTTTTGTAAGAGGAGGTCTCTGCTCTACCTCAAAACAGTCCAGCTCCTGCTTGAAGGAATTGAGCAAATTGGTATCCACAGCATGAGGTGGCAGCAGGTTTCTGAGCACCACAGTTTTGTGGGAAAAGAATCATCACCGGACGCCTAATTGAGATCTGGCCTTGTTGCACTGAAACTTGTGAACCCCTGGTTCAGCCAAATCTATTGTGCAAGATTGATTCCAATCTATTCTTTATCTCCTAAACCTCTTTCAGATCACACTGCCACACCTATCCATTTCTAAAGTGTAGATGTGTGGCTCTTTTAGCTTGCCTTGATACCTAGATATTTTTACTACTTTCAACTGGACTTCAAACCTTTCATTTAATGTAGGACCAGAAGAGGAGAGAGCCACCAGATCATGCTTTGGCTGAAGGCCAGTATAGTAGGTGTTCTGCATGCACTTGGAACTAGCAAGATCTCAAGTATTAAAATGACATTTTAATAATCTCATATGATTACAGCTATGTATGTGAATGTTCAATTGCTACATAGCATCTTAGTGTCTTAACCACAATCCATGGTTTCATTGCTGTGACAACTTATAAAATTTGTTGATCTGTGGCTCTCTACCATTGTTGGATTGCAATGATGTACAGCCTCTCCTACAAACTGGGTTGAGTCTGTGTTTGCTAGCTGTAACTGAAACTCTTACCTTGCTTGTTTGGCTTGGTGCATAGCTACAATGGTATTTTTTAAACAATTTGGAGATGCTTTTTCGACTGAGATAAGTGGGTTGAGTAATCTTAAGACAGCTGTCTGTAATGCCTTTGGCACCTAGTTCGAATTATCCTTGCTGCCAGAATATTGCAAATGCCATGAATGGAAACATTTAATTTGGGCATTAAAAATAGAAACTCTACTGGGTTTTGCTTTGTAATTAGTATCCATGTTTGCCACTGATCTTCACTGTGGGCATAAGGCTGGATACAGGTTGCAAGAAGTGGATACTTCATCATACATTTTGAGTTTGTAGGTTTCTTTCCTCACCAGTCTTATGATGCCCATTCAGTCATCTAACTTTTAATGCTGCATATAATTTCCAAAATGTACTCAGTATGTGGATTTGGAGGTGCCATTGTGGAGTTGAGGGCAGCTATACATCCATGGCTCTTGTTCCAGTGCAGTGAACCATACTGATCAAAGTTGAGCAGGGAAATATTCCATTCATTTTAATGATCCTCTTGCACATTGTATCCTGTCTTAAGCATGAACATAATGTAAATATTAAAATAAACATACATATCATTTTGATTGCACAATAATAGTGTGGGGAAAAAAGTCCCTCAAATGTATTTTGCAGAGGTTTAGCTAATGCTAATCTGCTTTGCTGCCTTTAAACTAATGATTATCTCAGAATTCTAAAACGAAAAGTGGCAGTACACAGACAAGGCAGAATGCATTGAGTGTCTGATCCTCCTTCCTTCAATGTGATGTCTTATGCATGTGCTCTGTAGCTTTATAGCAATGAAGTGCTAGTTTACAGTGGATTATGCCCCATTCTCTAAGTTAAAAGTTTGGAGGTTCACATGCTTGTTTCAAAGGGAGTTTTGGTATTTTCCAGTGTAATAAGAACATAACTAGAAGCCAGAATGAGCTGAACAGCCACTTGAGTTTGCTCTGTCATTCTTCAGTAACATAGCTGATCCAATACCTTGTCCACTTGGATGGTTCGCCTAATCCAAACCATCCGCTGGTTCATGTTGAGAATTTGCTGCTGCTGTCCTGATCAACCAAAACCATCAAAAATATCTTTAATATATATTTAAAATTTATAATTATATATATAATTGGTTGCTGCAATTGTCGAATAACATTGAAACACACTTTAACATTGTATGTTATATTTTCTTCTCTTTCAAGGTTTGTAATTTATGATTAGGCTTCTAACAAAGCTATGCACTGAGGAGATAAAATTCCCTTGTTTTCTTACTGTGGACAAACTCAGGTAGCCCTGAGTGTGCTGCTGGAGAACATAATAGGAGCAGAATTAGGCCACTTAACCCCTCAAGCCAACCCCGCCATCAGATATGACCATGGCTGATCTGTCCCAGGCCTCACTTCCTCTTCTGTGCCAGAACCCACAGGCCTCAATTCCTTGATCTTTCAAAAGTGTTGCCTCCATGTCCAAAGCACAAAAGCATATGGCAGGGGCTAGAAGCAATAGGTTCTGCATAAATAGTAATGGGAGAAAGTTTTACCTCAGTGCTGGTCTTGGGCAAGTTGTCTGACAACTACTGTGCAACCAGGTTTTGTGTTAAGAGGCTTTTACTGAGTTATAGAAGGTTAAGAACTACTTCATTTGAACTTCACCTGCCCTTAAATAATACCACCTTTGTGCATTCACTTCTAATGATCACTTGCCCTCACTCTTGACGTTATTGCCACAGCCGCACTTGCATTTCTGTCTCTCCACTGGTTCAATTAAGCTGAAAGAATCACTACAGTAAACATCTTGCAAGGTGGAGATGGTCCACTAGTGGCAACTACACCTCAGGTAGTGGATTCCAAGGCCCTGCCCCTAGACCACCCTTATAGTAATACCCTCAAAGCATTTGAACAATGAAATATTACATTAACAAAGAATAAAGGTAAAGAAAAAATAAACTACTCAAATTTATTTGAATAGGATCACTAAGGTCAGTGATCCCATTCAAATGAATGGAGAAATGTTAAGTATTGCTGATGTGCCCTGCCTGACCCCTACTCTCAGTTCTGAGTCTAGCAACAGTGTGGGTGGCAAGATCCACCAGCATCCCAGGCACAGCTCATTCCTGTCTCCTGAGGAGCAATACACAGATGTGGAAGTCTGGAACAATTTGACCTGTACACAGTAGCTTATTGGCAATTCTCTATCAACCCAGTGGCTGAAGAGCATTCAATGTACTGTTTTAAGGCCAGGATGAGTTCAAATCAATATGTTCCAAGTTATTTTTTGTTACCTTGTTTTAAAACTCCCATCTTGAGTATAAACCAAATGAAATACATAGATTATAATGATTAGTTATTTTCTAGATCCATTGTGTTATGCTGATTAGACAAGGATCACAGGGTTTGAATCATCACTGGGTCTAAATCCTGGAAATCCCTATTCATCAACACTGTGGGAGTACCTTCAGCAGAAGGACTGAGCAGTTTAAGATGATGGTTCAGTTCCATCCTCAGGGCAATAAGGATGAGCAATAAATACTGGCTTTGCCGCATCCTGTAATTAAAAAATGCAGACATAGAAAGCAACACTAAAACTGGAAACTCTGTTCTTACCTACTGCTCGACTCTCTCATCCAAGAGACGAGTCTGTGGAGTGACAAAGGCTTGGCACCTTGTTCATCAGATGCTGACTTCAGGGGCCCTGATTTCCCCTGCTTCCTCTAACACTGGGTCCCCAGGTCCTGCCCTCCTACCACACCAGGGCCCCAGTTCCTGCACTCCCTCTAATACTGGGGCTTTTAAACTCACTGGTTCCTTCAAATACACGTGCTTCCATTTCTCCCATTTCCTTGAAACTTAGCAGGGTCACTGGAAAATTTATTGTAGTACTGCACTCTGTAACACCTTAAAAGAGAATGAATCAAAAGTGTGTTGGAATTTATTTAAGAGCATCCAAGAGCATGGAAAATCTGCCAGTCCGGCACTACTAAATCTTAAGTGTACAAGGTTAGTGGAATATTTGGGTTACTTCCATTTCCCAGCTCCTGGTCCATAATAATAAGTTTCTGCCTTCAACTCCCTTTCACAGTGAATGCCAGATCTCCACTACTCTCGGACAAAATTTTATCTGCTTCCAGCTAATTCTTTTACCAATCCAATGCCATACACAATTACTATAATTAATAACGTTATGGTGAGACCATACCTGAAGTATTGCATGCAGTTTTGGTCTTTTTAAGATATACTCACAATGAAAGTTCACCAGATCAATTCCTGCAATGGTAGGACTGTTGTACAATGAGAGATTGGAACGACTAGGCATCTATTTACTGGAGTTTCGAATTCTCATTGAAACACAAATTTCTCATGTGGCCTGACAGGCTGGATGTAGAGAGGATGCTTCCACAGTTCGGGAGATCTAAAACCAAGGGTCACAGTCACGTGACATGGGCTAAGAGGTTAGGATCGAGAAGAGAAAGTTCTTCACTTTAAGGGTGGTGAACTTGTGGAATTCTATAACATTGAAGTCCAAATCACTCAATATATTAAGGAAAAAAGACATAAAAGGCATCAAGGGGAAGGGTGAGGGAGCAGGTACATTGTAAGAGGATCAGACATGACTGTGATGAAGGGAAGGGCCAAATAGCGCGTAGCGGTTAACGCAACGCTATTACAGCGCCAGCGATCGGGGTTCGATTCCCCTCACTGTAAGGAGTTTGTACGTTCTCCCCGTGTCTGCGTGGGTTTCCTCCAGGAGCTCTGGTTTCCTCCCACATTCTAAAGACATACAGGTAGGTTAATTTGGGGGTTTAAAATGGGCAGCGCGGACTCATTGGGCCGGAAGGGCCTGTCACCACGCTGTAAATAAATTTTTTTTTAATTTTCCTGTTTCTGTTTAGGTCTGCTGGTGGATGAAAACATGCTGCAGCCAGGTAAAGAAAGTTGAGATCATCAAAGCCAGATCCAAAAAATGTTACTGAGTCACTTGTAGGTATTAAGTGAAAGATGAACAATGGCAGTATGTTAATAAGTAGCAAAAGGTGCATGATCTGTGCAATAAAAGCCACAGCAGTGAGTACATTTTGGATTATGACACCAACCATGCACTCAGACTTGCTTGTGCTGCTTCTGAGTAGAGTTGGGACAATAATGAGCCTTGTGGCCAGTGGCCCCGAGAAACTTAATGTGCATATGGCACTGAAAAAAATACTACAGATAGATACAGAGACTTTGGCAAATTTATTTCAAGTTGCAAGGTTTCAATTCTTGCCGGGAAGATCATTCTGAGTCATTAGGACCTCAAGCCTTTGTTGGTCATTTTGGGGCCAATGTCTACTACTCCAATATCATCCTCCTATCTCAGTATGACAATGACGTTGCATACAGAGCATCCAAAATGACGCAATAGATCCTTTGTGAAGGATTCTACTTTACAAAAAAAGCCAAAACAGAGAAACAGTTAATGTTTCAGGTTGAACAGAGAAAAGTTTTTACCCTACAGGTAGTGGAAGACAGTGTCCCTGTAACAGTAATGGAAAAAGTTGTAGCTGCACAAGCACCCCAATTTTGAGGCTAAATGTCTGATTAAATATGGACGGACTGAAGACATGAAGCTGTTTCACTGAAGACACTACAATTTGTCTACCAATCAAGGTTGCATTAAAATAGGGACAAGGGATAGTAACCCCAAGGAAATTGCAAAGCAGGATTATTTAAGAACTCATGCAGAACAATTGAATATGAAGTTGGTGACCTGGTGTAAACAAAAATTTAGAAGACTGCAGAGATACAGAATAGCAGACCACAGCCTCTGAAAGCATCAATTCAGGTATGGAAGTAGCCAACAAGATCCCATTCCATTAGATCATTATAGTGTGTGAAAAGAATGTGAACAATGTTTTCATATTAATACACAGCTATTCAAAGGGATTAGAAGTAAAAGGTGCAGTCATGCCCACTACAGAATAACCAGTAAACGATTTAAGATCCATCTTTCCCAGTTTTCCAGAATTCTTATCAGATAATTTAGAAATATTCAGACAGTTTGGATAATTTCAGTTTGAACAATTTATGAAAAACAAAATAAAGTCTTTTTGCACGTCTTACTGCCCAACCTCAGATGTGAGAATAAAAAGATCAGTCCACATGGTAAAAGAGGCATTAAAGAAACAGGTCGAATGAACATCACCAGACATCACCTTGCAGTATTTTCTCTAATCTGTACAACAATGACACACTTGACAACCCAAAATACTCCAAATTTCCTTAGAAGTAAAAGTGGAGGAAAGACATTTCAGAGCAAGCATCACAACTGCAAGAGGACATCTAATCTGCCTGGAGTTTGTACACAATATGCACAGAAAGTTCCAGAAAAACGTCTGTGAAGAAGCATTGAATAAAGTGCACACACTGAGCTCTGTCTCATGTGTATCAGTCTGTACATTGTGAAATATACTTCAGCGGATAAGAACTCATCGAACATATGTAGCTCGAACGGTTGATGTAAAATTTCGTGTGCAAGTTCTTTTCTACAAATTTTTCAGGAGAGTCCAAGGAGGGAGAACAACTTGTACGCCACTGTGTAGATCACAAAGCTTTCTCAAACTGTAGTTGCTGCATTAGCTGGAGATACGTTTGGTCCACCATGTTGTCTTGGACATCAGTGGCTTTTACACAGGATTTTACAGTAAAAGGCTAAGAATGCACTGTGGTCTGTGGATTGAGTCACCACAATTAGTTGGAAAGAGATCAAATCATTTGTTAAAGATTTCATAAAAATTCAAATCAAACTTAATTATTTTCTGCACTGTTGATTATTCTGGCAGTGTCAATAATACCAAGCAAGCAGAGGTGTCAGTGCATTTGTAATATCTGCACAGCAACTGATACTGCTGTTCTAATGTAATATATTCAAACAGTATTTGCATGCTGATTATATAAACTTATGCAGTTCTCTGAATGGAGATCCAAGTTCTTCATATTGGTTGGGACCAGATGATCAGCAATTTCTTTCATCTGCTTTAAACCAAAGCAGGATTAGATCATCCACCTCCTCGCAAAATCTAGTTCCATGTTTCACATTTATTTTCTTAGTAATTCTCCAATTCTGTTAAAATTGCAGCTGAACCTTCATTTAAAATGTGGTTTCATTGTAAAATCCAGACAAATGGCCTCGTTCACAGTATTTTACAATGCCCACTAGATTGTTTGATAAAATACCGGAGCAATTGATAACTTTCGTTGCATTGCTGTTGGACTGGTCCTTCAGTGTAACAAAGGCCATTTCCATTTGCTTATTACCTGGCACAGCATCACTCAGCCTTTTGATCTCATGAGTCACTTATACAGACACATCCTCGGGCTCCAATACATGCACATGTAGGCATCACAGAAAAGTCTTTTGGCAAATCCATCGAGCTGCTTCAGGTTGGTATAAGCCAGCTTTTCCTCTGACATCAGCAGGTAATCACCTATTTGTGGACAAGCTGTAATCTCTGGAATATTCTCGTCATCTAAGGTAGACAGAACAGGTTGGTCAGTGGGGGGAAAAGCTTGCATCTGTCTGCGAACTAAAATGTGATGGTTTAAATGTAAAGAATTTTTGTTTTCAATTATCTATGGGCTAAATTTCAGACTAAGTACCACTTTGGAGTAAGCAGAGAAAGTAGATGGAAGCAGTAGGTCTACATGTGTGACAGGCAAGTTCCAAATACAGTAAAACTCCAATAACCTACAATCTTAATGTTCGGAAATCCCAATGGTTCTGCATCCAACTCACCAGGTCCCGCTTCCCATGCTGCCTTTAAACTCACATGGGCTTCGTTCCCACGCTCCTTTTAAATTCACTGGGGCCTTGTTTCCCATGTTCCCTTTAAGCTCACCAAGTTCACCAGCAAACTTAGAATGAAAGAATTTTACAGCACAGAAACAGCCCGACTTGCCCATGCCGACCATGATGCCAACTTATACTCATCCCATTTGCCTGCATTAGGTCTGTTTTCTCCTATGCAAGTCCAAATGCCTTTTAAACACTGCAAGTGTATCTGCCTCTACCACTCCTCTGGCAGCTCATGCCAGATAACCAACACCCTCTGTGGAAAATCATACTTATTGGATGTCCTTTAAATGTCTCCCCTCTCCTTAAACTATGCCCTCTAGTTCTAGACTTCCCCCATCCTGGGGAAGACCACCAATCCCGTCTATGCCCCTCATAATTTTATAAACCTCTAGAAGGTCATCACACACTTGTCATATCTAAAAGAAAAAGTGTCGTTATCTTATTAGGAGTAATATCGAACAGTCCAGAACAGCATCAATGTCCCCAGGGTGCCTGAGTTTTATTGCAATTTAAAAACCCCGTGCTTGAAGAGCAAAATATTTCATGTAATATATCACAGTAGGAGAAATTTTCAAAAGCATGATCTTTATTGAGTCAAATTATCCAAGTTTGAGGCTTTACTTAAAATGCAAAGCTCATTTTACTTCATGAAATGTCTCTAAGATGTACCAGAAAGCTTCTTCAACATTAAAAAAAAATGCTTTCTTAAACAGAGTAGTCACCTTCACAACAGAGAAGGTCCCAAAACAGCTATCAGGCAGAGAAGCAAATAGTCTGATTTTAGTTGAGGGTTAAATATGGGAAAGGACATTTGGAGAACCCCATGATCTGTGAACAGTGCTACTCTATGACTACCTGAAAGCTAGAATAAGGCCCAGTTAAAAATCTGAGAGATGCCACCTATGACAAAGCTCTTTCAGTACTGTAGCCCACATTATACGCTCAAGTCGAGACACAAGAGACTGCAGATGCTAGAATCTGAAGCAAACAATCTGCTGGGGGAACTCAGCAGATTGAGCTGCATCTGGGAGAGGAGGGGAGGAATTGTTGATGTTTTAGACCAAAACCCTGTGGTTCATCTTGAGGATTACTTTTAAAGCAAAATGAAAAAAATGTTCTTATCTAATGCAATGTAGAACCCGAATATATTACCCCATCTTTACAGAATCTGACATGCTGTTGAATGTGGCAAATTAAACCCATTATTTAATCTGCATCTAGTAACAATAGATTTAGCAAAAACATAAGCTGGCAAGGGGTGTTGGAACCTCTGACCTGATTTCCAGAGTCTGTAGAACTGGATTCTAATTTGAATGTTTAATACCAAGAGACACCAATGCAGCATACAGAGAGCTCCCATATTTAGTGAGTCGTGTGAATAATGCTACCAAAAAATGGCTGCTTCAAAACATGATCAACTAGTTCTTATCCTCCACACATTTTACTCCTATTACAGGCTGTTAATGACGACGTTAGTCAGATTTGGATGCAAGTGGAGGGCAAAGAAATATTAAAGTACATAGATTAGGCAACTTGGAAAATGGCCATTTGGCCCAACCAGACCAAACTGGCATTTATGCTTTACTTACACTTCCTGCTGCCTTACCTTAAGGGGAAGTTACTACTGAAATACAAGCTCCCCCCTCCCTGGCACACCCTGCAGTTAGCAAACATAGACTCCCCTACGCATACTGGTCATGCTGTACATACTGTATGCTCTGTCTACTGCTGCCTTTCTTATCTTAGAGTATTATAATGTCACTACTGAAAACAGCCCACCTTGCCGTTTAACAAACATTAACTTAATGAATCTTCACTATAACAAAGGGTTATATTTAGTTTAATTTGTCACATAAAGGTTTAGTTCACTCCAATGGAACATATTTGGACACTGTCTATCAAACGCAGGTTGGGGATAACCAATGATGTTTAATAGTCTTGCTGATTGGGTTAAATTGGAGTGTATGAAATAAACTATTGAAAATGGGAAAGACTCTTGAGCTCCTGCACACTTCCATCTGGCAATGATAACCACTGGATGAATGATTTGTAAGGCTCAGCTTGTCAAAGAAAGAGAGGTTTACTATTGATTTACTGCATTCTTAGCAGGAGATTTGAGGAACTTCTGACTTCTTTTCTTACCATCTACAGCACTTGGTATTTCCTGATAAAGAGAAGGATTTACTGTACCACCTGCTACGTGAATTTTCACACAACAAAGGTTCTTTAGGTACCTTAGCCCTTGTGTTAACCAGAAGGGAGACCAATATACTTCGTGTGTGTGATGCAATCAATAGAACTTACCAATTCGATCAGCCATGCTGTCAAAGAATACCCATGAATATTTGCCGGATCCATATTTCACAAAGGAAACATAGTGGCTGGTTTCAATACAAAGTACAGCAAACAATTCCATCTTGTGTCGTGGAAAAGGGGCTTTAATGGACACATTGTTCGGAGAAGGAAATTTTCTGAATTGGTGGTCCTTCCTCTTCTTGTGGGAATGAACCTGTGAAATATTCCAAAACAAAATATAATAATGGAGACAAAGTGGGATTCAATGTAGTTTTTGATCCGTAAACAATGTAAAATTGGAGCATTTGATGTCTCTGGGCCTGTACGCGATGAGAGTTCAGAAGGATGAGGGGGATCTCATCGAAGCCTACTGGATACTGAAAGGTCTGATTAGAGTGGACATGAAGAGGATGTTTCCATTATTCGGAGAATAGGATCCAAGGGCACAGCCTCAGAATAAAGGGATGTCCCTTTAAAACTGAGATGGAGGAATTTCTTCAGCTGGAGGGTGGTGAATCTGTGGAGGGTGTATTTAAGGCAGAGATTGATGGGTTCTTGACTGGTAAGGGGGTTAAGGGTTACGGGGAGAAGGCAGGAGAATGGGGTTGAGAGGAAAAAAAAAATCAGCCATGATTGAAACGCGGAGCAGGCTGTATAGCCTAATTCTGCTCCCATATCTTATGGTAAAATGCATTAGAGAATCCCTATTAGTATGAAGTGCAAAACTTCTCACATTTAAAACTGATTGTTGGATTCACCAAGGAAATCCGTACTAGGGAAATTACTGTTTCAGATATTACTTGGACCAACTCTAACATGACCACCTAGCCTTTCCTGAAGCTCACAAAAGACCAACTTCTGTACCAACTGTTGGCCGGGTGTAAATCAGTACCCATTGTGGCTTTTCACATTGGATCTTGGAGTGCAGCGATCTGAGAGTGGCCTGGATTCACACCCAGATTTTAGGTTTGAAAAGACTGCAGTATAATTGTTTTAGTACCCAATTTATCTGCCTATACTTAATCCATACCTGGTTGTTGCAAGTGTTGCAGTACTGTTTTATAGCACCCGGACTAAGCATTGGATCCAGAAGGCACTGAGCACATTCGTATTCTGCTACCACTCCACAAATGAAGCACTGCCTCAGAGCTGCAAGGAAGAAACAAGACTGCCATATTCTTCAAACACACAGATTTAGTCATCGGATCTGGCAAGTTTGGTCTTACTGCACCCGTACTAGTGTGGCAGTTGTACAATAGCACAGTGGTTATGTTACTTGACTATCTAGAGGCAATTTTGACAATTCAAATCCAACTATTTGGAATGAAATCAGTGTCAGCAACTGAAAATTGATGGTTGTTAAAACCATCAGGTTCACTGAAGGAAATCTGCCACCCGCACACAGTGATCTTTTGCTGACTACAGATCCACACCAATGTGGGTGGCATTTCAGGAGGCCTAGCTTGCCATTCAGTTGCATCAGTTAGCAGTTCTAACGTTTTCTGTACCCATTATGAAGGTAGCATGGCGCAGTGTAAACATTTAAAGTAATCAGCTCACCAACTTCTTCAACAATTAACGGCAACCTTGCCAATGACATCCACATCTCTTGAACAAATAAGGTAGATAGGTGTACATAACTGGGTGAGTCAGTTAGAGACTCACAGTACAAAATGTGACTCTAATACTATTTCAATCACTACTGCTTGTAGGACCCAAACAGGGGTAACTTAGAACAGAAACAACCTGTGCTCACTGGCCATGCTGTACGTGTGCTTCCTCTCTCAAAGCAGAAGCACTGGCAGCTGGGTGCTCATAGTCATTTACCGATATTAATCCACTTGCACATTTACACACCATCGTGCCAAAGGGCAGTATGTGTCCTTATGACACAATTGACTTAATTATAAACATGCAGCCAGTACTTACTGTTATTGAGTAAATCTGTAATGTCTAGTTCTAGCGAGGGCATGATTTCCGTGAACATTTTAAACTGTTTTCCAAACCTTGGCATCTGCACCAATAGGCATGACGGGATCTGAAATGGAAACACCAGCGGAACTTTGGTAACAACTGGCCACTCAAGATCACACAGGTAGAAAGCAAAGTATGATAACACTCCATATTGCCCCAATATTCCTTAATTCCAGAACTCCACCTTCAACACACCTAACATCCATCTAGAATGTTATATATTGCACACAACAGTGTCCATTATTCCCATTTTAATCTCAATTTACTGGCAGTTATGTGAAGTGGAGCAACAGGGAGAAAAGGTGGTGCTTGACACGGAATTGAACCCACATTGTCAAAAAGGGGACCTTGATCCCATTGGTTGGCGCATTGCTCAAACTCCGACCAAAATGAGAGAATGACAATAGTGTATTACAACAGTCTATTGACAAGAATGAAATCCACTACAATACACCAAGACAGCACATTACAACTTCCCTCGTTTGGCAAAAAAGCTTTATAAGTCAGGAGTACATTAGAGTCCCGAGTTACTGACAGATCAGGTTTTGATGAATGCTAGTACTGTTGTTGTATGCTTAGTCACCTTAACTCAAACTCACAATTCATTTTGTAGCCCCAAATGCTCAACGATTACACTACCTGTTCAGAATTCATATTTTTTTTTTACAGAACAAAAGAAAAAAAAAGCAGACTCTCCTTAATTTCTTAATGGGTATTTATGGGTTTCAAAACAAAAGTTAATTCTAGGCAAGTCACTCAGCAATAATGAAGTGAAATTAAGATTAATAAAAATTTCCAGTGAAACTCTTTTTTAGGAAGACGATACAGTTAACAAATAAGAGAAGAACAAGTTACAATTTTGAAAAGAGACAGCAACCAACCTCCTCAAATTTCAGGTCACAGGAGAGGAAGGACCTCTCGAGGAGAAACTGTACCGTCGGCACTTTCACTTTGTCATCTTTCTCCAGGATTATCTGGTAACAGTTGCTCTCCTGAATTTTCTCGCCTGACCTGAAGAGTGCACGTGAAGAATAACATTGTACAAATCTCTTGGATTCATATCAGTAAAAATGTCATTGTTTAATTTTACAGCCATCAGTACAGTAACTAGAAAAAAAAAGTGGTATTATAGTTAAAAGGAGTTAGGATTTGCACATAGAAAATGCATATTGTAAGACGACCAATTTTGGTCCAAATCACTGAGGAAGCATCAGAAGGAAAGAGCAATGTTGAGGACAGAGTCCTCATAAGAAGCTTGTTGCTGCTCCAGGATTGCTTGCTCGCCTGTTTTGAAAATTTGTACGGTCACTGAAAAAGAACTCTGTAGTTAAAATCCCAGTAAAAATTATGAGAACTGAAAATGCAACAGCTAACCTTCAGTGTAGTGCTCCTATAACTATTTAATCTGATTCATTCCTTTTTAAAAAAAAACAAACATAGCTGGGGATTATTTTGGTTTCAAAACTACACTGGCAAGGGATTAGTTCCCCCTCTTTTTCATGTTGAATAACTAGTCTCTTTACTGTCAGTATTTCATTGTACAATTTACTCACTAGCTGGGTCATGAATTTCAGTTGTTCATAAGTTCAGTTATGTTACATAGAACGTTACAGCACAGTACAGGCTCTTCGGCCCACAATGTTGTGCCGACATTTTATCCTGCTCTAAGATCTATCTAACCCTTCCCTCCCACACAGATAGACACATGAATGATAAGGAAATGGAGGGCTAAGTGTCTCTTAAATGTCCCTAATGTATCTGTCCCCACAACCTCTGCCAGCAGTGCATTCCATGCACCCACCACTCTCTGTGTAAAAAAAAAACTTACCCCTGACATCCCCCTTATATCTTCCTCCAATCACCTTAAAATTATACCCCCTTGTGTTAACCATTGTCACCCTGGGAAAAAAAAAGTCTCTGGCTACTTGATTTATGCCTCTTATCATCTTGTACACCTCTATCAAGTTACCTCTCATCCTCCTCCTCTCCAAAGAGGAGAGCCCCAGCTCACTCAACCTATCCTCATAGGACATGCTCTCCAATCCAGGCAGCATCCTGGTAAATCTCCTCTGCACCCCCTCTAAAGCTTCCACATCCTTCCTATAATGAGGCGACCAGAATTGAACACAATACTCCAAGTGTGGTCTGACCAGAGTTCTATAGAGCTGCAACATTACCTCACGGCTCTTGAACTCATTAGCCCGACTAATGAAGGCCAACACACCATACACCTTCTTACCTGTGCGGCAACCTTGAGGGATCTATGGACGTGGACCCCAAGATCCTTCTGTTCCTCTACACTACTAAGAATCCTACTATTAACCTTGAATTCTGCCTTCAAATTCGATCTCCTGAAGTGTATCACTTCACACTTTTCTGGGTTGAACTCCATTGGCCACTTCTCCGCCTAGTTCTACATGCTATCAATATCCTGTTGTAACCTACAGCAACCTTCTACACGATCCACACCACCATCAACCTTTGTATCATCAGCAAACTTACTAACCCACCCTTCCACATCCTCATCCAAGTCATTTATAAAAATCATAAAGAGCAGGGGTCCCAGAACAGATCCCTGTGGAACACCACTGGTCACTGACCTCCAGGCAGAATACGCTCCATCTACCACCACTCCGCCTTCTATGAGCGAGCCAATTCTGAATCCACACAGCCAAGTTTCCCAGGATCCCATGCCTCCTGACTTTCTGAATGAGCCTTCCATTATGAAAATTATCAAACGCCTTACTAAAATCCATGTACATCGCATCCGCTGCTCTACCTTCGTCAATGTGCTTTGTCGCATCCTCAAAGAATTCAATCAGGCTCATGAGGCACGACCTGCCCCTCAAAGCCATGCTGACTGTTCCTAATCAGCCTATGATTCTCCAAATGCCCATAAATCCTGTCTCTAAGAATCTTCTCCAGTAATTTTCCCACCACTGAAGTAAGACTCACTGGTCTGTAATTCCCAGGGTTATCCCTACTCCCTTTTTTGAACAAAGGAACAACATTTGCCACCCTCCAATCATCTGGCAGTACTCCTGTGACCAGTGTCACACTGTTGCCTAGTACCAGGTCCAGAATGGCCTCTCCTCTAGTCAGCCTGTCCATGTACTGTCAGGAATCCTTCCTGGACACACCTAACAAACTCAGCCCCATCACTAAGGAGGTGCCAATCAATATTAGGGAAGTTGAAGTCACCCATGACAACAACCCTTCTGTTTTTGCACATCTCCAAAATCTGCCTCCCGATCTGCTCCTCAGCGTCTCTGCTGCTATTGGGGAATCTGTAGAATACTCCCAATAGAGTGATCGCTCCCTTCCTGTTTCTGACTTCCACCCACACAGACTCAGTAGACAATCCCTCCAGGACATGCTCCCTTTCTACAGCTATGACACTGTCCCTGATTAGCTAAGCCACTCCCCCACCTCTTTTACCTCCGTCCCTGTCCCTTCTGAAAAATCTAAACCCCGGAATATCCAGCAGCCATTCCTGCCCTTGCGACAGCCAAGTCTCTGTGATGGCCACCACGTCATAGTTCCACGTACTTACCCATGCTCTAAGTTCATCACCCTTATTCCTGATACTTCTTGCATTAAAGTAGACACACTTTTCAGCCCATCCAACTGACTGCAATTTTGCCCTTTCAAATGCCTATCCTTCCTCACAGTCTTTCTACACCCTGCATCTACTTGTACACTAAATGCACCAACCTCTGGTTCCCATCCCCCTGCTAAACTAGTTTAAACCCTCCCCAACAGTTATAGCAAACCTGCCCGCAAGAATATTGGTCCCCCTCCAGTTCAGGTGACAAAATATTAATCAGTCATGAGGACTGATGAAGTTAGAAAACAGAATTACATCTATAACTAAACATATACAGGCCTGTTGCCAAGTCCAGAGACAAAGATATCAATTATTCAAGATCATCAGGGCATCCAAGCTGACACAGGACATGAAATAAATCCTCTCCTGTAAAGGAGCAAGAGATGTGTTCCAGCACCTGAAGTTACACTATTTTGTTCTGTGTAATGACAAAAGTGTTCAACAAACCAATTTTCTTACTATAGAACAAATACTTAAAAAGGGAAACTCTAGGCTGAACTGTGGGACAGCTAGTGACACAAAAATACCTCTCCATAACAATAACAGATTAAAGGAACTATTTTCAGCTTGATTTCTTTCTCTATAGAAATGAGAGATGTTTGGAAATTGAAGGTAGAATGTGTGTGAAGATCATAATTACCCTTCATTTTAAAATTATCACACAAACTCCAAGTGAAAGCAATATTCAGGTTAAAAATTAGTCTACTGGTGCCAGGATCAATTGAAAGCCTATGCTGAGACCCTAACTTAGTCTGTCAAACTATACTGAGGTTGACAATAGATATCCAGTGGGTAGGAGTTGGAACAAAAAACAGAACAGTGGAAGAACTCTGTGGGTCAAGCAGCATTTGTGGAATCAAAAGGTGAACGCCAATGTTTCGGGTCGGGACCCTGCATCAGTCCCGATGTAGGGTTTTGACCCGAAACATCAACATAAACCCTTTGCTTCCACGGAGGCTGCTTGACCCACTGAGTTCTCCCAGCATTGTTTTTTATTCCAGATTACAGCAACTGTAGTCTCTTCCAAGTAGGAGCTGGGTTGGTTTAATTGAGATGAACTGAGCGCGAATGAGGTCCAAAGTATCTACAAATAAATGTCAGAATTTAAAAAAAAACACAAAAAATTACCTGATCTTTAGCAGAGGATCAACTGCCAGAACCTCATGCAACAGGACATTGATAAATTCTTCTGGATCTAAAATGCAAAAAATCAGATGTGTTCATGTTGCATGAACTGAGCTAATCACCTTAGTTCTAGTTATTTACAATAGTTCAGCGAGACAGGCATTGACAAATTGAACACTGTACATTCTGATTTGCAACAGGCACATGATAGAACTGAAATAATGTTTTGTATGTAAAAATGTAGGCAAACCTCTATGGCAACACAATATAATTGGTGTTGAATAACCTGCAGTTATAAATACAATATCATTCAAAGATTAAAAAAAAGAATGTTTATTATATGTGGAGTATAATTCAAGAGTTTGCTAATAGGTCGTTCTGGTCAATACCTGTACATTGCAAATGACTGCCAATTTTGTTTTAAATTACCCTTTTGCAATGAATGTTAGACACAATCCAGAAAGAAAATATCCCCCCTAAGTAAGTACATAGGTGAGAAATCAAAAGGAAAAATCTAAAAAGATCTAATTTATCAGATCAATTTTGGAATGCTACAATTCTGAAGATCCTTATTTTGGTTAAACATGCTGGATTTTTAAAAATATTTAACATAAAAGGGACATAAATTGTAACAGATAACCAGATTGCTAGATAAAAAAAACAAAGATTAAATTTTATAGTTGTACAATATGAAAGTAGTATATCTACAATATAAAAACTGGTTAGGTAAAGTTAGATACATAGATAAGTCAACAACCAAGTGCTCCAAATAGTGGGCTCAGTATATGCCACAATACCACAGGGTTAGAAGTTAAAATTTAAACAAGCTTAACTTTTCCCAGGACGAATGCTATGTTTTATTATCCTATTGTTTAGGTCAAAACAAACCATCCTTTACAGAGAGTTAACAAAGTGGGAGAAAAAAGTGCAGTCATCGCCCATTAATGTGTTCTCCCTCTGCACCTACTTACACCCTCAAATCAAGAACTCCAATGCTGACAGCTGGCATATTAACTGAATCTATTAGGAACTAAAGATTGCACAAATAACTGGATTCTATGTCCAGAGGAACAACTGGAAGTGCAATTATCTAATAAGCCATCAAAAATAGCCATTAAGAAACAATTCCACTTGTGCAAATTCAGTCCAAATAAACTATATAAACGGGTTGGGTAAATTGGATTAACTGCATAAATTGGTTGGAGAGGATGGAGGTGCCTCAGTAATTTGCAAACAGCGAAGACATCCACAGGATTTTCAGTGCTATCGACAGCCCAGATGCACAAGAGTACTAACCAACAGAACCTGGAACAGGGATATATAATCAGAGAGAGAAGCAAATCAGTGCTCATTAGAAGGAACACTTCAAAACCTCCTTAAACACCACTTTGTTCTTGATATGAGCATCTTTGTCTCCATTCCACAAGTCGATTTGGACCAGCCTTGTTGCCATTCCTGATTGACAAAAGATCAAGGAGACCACATTGCTACTCAAGAAAATTAGGAGAATGTTTGTTACTTAACAAAAAAATAAAATAGTTACCCTTCTCTGCTGAAATAAACGTGTCACATCCTAATAGCTTCCTCAATTTCATCACCTTCTCTGCATTCACAAACCCAGTCCTAGGATCAAAGTATTTGTTGGTTAACCCTTGGCGTCTTGAATATTTATTTAATAATCCGGATCCTAGATTACAGAGAAAATTACAAAAGTGTAACATTTCAGAACACTTCTACACTAACCATTTACCTGCCCTCATGTCTCACCAAGGCAGAACCATGTGTTGGCTTGCAATCTCAAGTTCAGATAAATTTCCAGTAACTGAATCACATTTCAAGATGAACTGGAAAGAATGTTACACTGTTTTGTTTAGGCATCACTGCACAAATCAACGATAAACTGGAATTTTCCCCACTTGGACTAGAAGGATTTAATCTGTGTCTTGATTAAAAAGGGTCAATTCTCAGAATCCGACTTTCCTGATGACATCAAAAGGTCGGTGAACGTCAGACAATGAGTGGCTGGAGACGCACAAGATTCTGCAGATGCTGGAATCGGGAGCAACACACACACACACAAAATGCTGGAGGAACTGCTGGAGGTCAGGCAGCACCTCGTGGAGGGGGGTAAGAAATAAACAGTCGACGTTTCGGGTTGAGACCCTTCATCAGGATCCTGATGAAGGGTCTTGACCCGAAACGTCGACTGCTTATTTCCCCCCCCTCCACGAGGTGCTGCCTGACCTCCAGCAGTTCCTCCAGCATTTTGTGTGTGTGTGTTGCTCCCGATTCCAGCATCTGCAGAATCTTGTGCGTCTCCAGCCACTCATTGTCTGACGTTCACCGACCTTTTGATGTCATCAGGAAAGTCGGATTCTGAGAATTGACCCTTTTTAATCAAGACACAGATTAAATCCTTCTAGTCCAAGTGGGGAAAATTCCAGTTTATCGTTGATTTGTGAGTGATGCCTAAACAAAACAGTGTACATTCTTCCAGTTCATCTTGAAATGTGATTCAGTTACTGGAAATTTATCTGAACTTGAGATTGCAAGCCAACACATGGTTCTGCCTTGGTGAGACATGAGGGCAGGTAAATGGTTAGTGTAGAAGTGTTCTGAAATGTTACACTTTTGTAATTTTCTCTGTAATCTAGGATCCGGATTATTAAATAAATATTCAAGACGCAAGGGTTAACCAACAAATACTTTGATCCTAGGACTGGGTTTGTGAATGCAGAGAAGGTGATGAAATTGAGGAGCTATTAGGATGTGACACGTTTATTTCAGCAGAGAAGGGTAACTATTTATTTTTGTTAAGTAACAAACATTCTCCTAATTTTCTTGAGTAGCAATGTGGTCTCCTTGATCTTTTGTCAATCAGGAATGGCAACAAGGCTGGTCCAAATCGACTTGTGAATGGAGACAAAGATGCTCATATCAAGAACAAGTGGTGTTTAAGGAGGTTTTGAAGTGTTCCTTCTAATGAGCACTGATTTGCTTCTCTCTCTGATTATATATCCCTGTTCCAGGTTCTGTTGGTTAGTACTCTTGTGCATCTGGGCTGTCGATAGCACTGAAAATCCTGTGGATGTCTTCGCTGTTTTGCAAATTACTGAGGCACCTCCATCCTCTCCAACCAATTTATGCAGTTAATCCAATTTACCCAACCCGTTTATATAGTTTATTTGGGACTGAATTTGCACAGTGGAATTGTTTCTTAATGGCTATTTTTGATGGCTTATTAGATAATTGCACTTCCAGTTGTTCCTCTGGACATAGAATCCAGTTATTTGTGCAATCTTTAGTTCCTAATAGATTCAGTTAATATGCCAGCTGTCAGCATTGGAGTTCTTGATTTGAGGGTGTAAGTAGGTGCAGAGGGAGAACACATTAATGGGCGATGACTGCACTTTTTTCTCCCACTTTGTTAACTCTCTGTAAAGGATGGTTTGTTTTGACCTAAACAATAGGATAATAAACATAGCATTCGTCCTGGGAAAGTTAAGCTTGTTTAAATTTTAACTTCTAACCCTGTGGTATTGTGGCATATACTGAGCCCACTATTTGGAGCACTTGGTGTTGACTTATCTATGTATCTAACTTTACCTAACCAGTTTTTATATTGTAGATATACTACTTTCATATTGTACAACTATAAAATTTAATCTTTGTTTTTTTTATCTATAGCAATCTGGTTATCTGTTACAATTTATGTCCCTTTTATGTTAAATATTTTTAAAAATCCAGCATGTTTAACCAAAATAAGGATCTTCAGAATTGTAGCATTCCAAAATTGATCTGATAAATTAGATCTTTTTAGATTTTTTCCTTTTGATTTCTCACCTATGTACTTACTTAGGGGGGATATTTTCTTTCTGGATTGTGTCTAACATTCATTGCAAAAGGGTAATTTAAAACAAATTGGCAGTCATTTGCAATGTACAGGTATTGACCAGAACGACCTATTAGCAAACTCTTGAATTATACTCCACATATAATAAACTTCTTTTTTTTTATCTTTGAATGATATTGTATTTATAACTGCAGGTTATTCAACACCAATTATATTGTGTTGCCATAGAGGTTTGCCTACATTTTTACATACAAAACATTATTTCAGTTCTATCATGTGCCTGTTGCAAATCAGAATGTACAGTGTTCAATTTGTCAATGCCTGTCTCTCTGAACTATTGTAAATAACTAGAACTAAGGTGATTAGCTCAGTTCATGCAACATGAACACATCTGATTTTTTGCATTTTAGATCCAGAAGATTTATCAATGTCCTGTTGCATGAGGTTCTGGCAGTTGATCCTCTGCTAAAGATCAGGTAATTTTTTGTGTTTTTTTTTAAATTCTGACATTTATTTGTAGATACTTTGGACCTCATTCGCGCTCAGTTCATCTCAATTAAACCAACCCAGCTCCTACTTGGAAGAGACTACAGTTGCTGTAATCTGGAATAAAAAACAATGCTGGGAGAACTCAGTGGGTCAAGCAGCCTCCGTGGAAGCAAAGGGTTTATGTTGATGTTTCGGGTCAAACCCTACATCGGGACTGATGCAGGGTCCCGACCCGAACATTGGCGTTCACCTTTTGATTCCACAAATGCTGCTTGACCCACAGAGTTCTTCCACTGTTCTGTTTTTTGTTCCAACTCCTACCCACTGGATATCTATTGTCAACCTCAGTATAGTTTTGACAGACTAAGTTAGGGTCTCAGCATAGGCTTTCAATTGATCCTGGCACCAGTAGACTAATTTTTAACCTGAATATTGCTTTCACTTGGAGTTTGTGTGATAATTTTAAAATGAAGGGTAATTATGATCTTCACACACATTCTACCTTCAATTTCCAAACATCTCTCATTTCTATAGAGAAAGAAATCAAGCTGAAAATAGTTCCTTTAATCTGTTATTGTTATGGAGAGGTATTTTTGTGTCACTAGCTGTCCCACAGTTCAGCCTAGAGTTTCCCTTTTAAGTATTTGTTCTATAGTAAGAAAATGGTTTGTTGAACACTTTTGTCATTACACAGAACAAAATAGTGTAACTTCAGGTGCTGGAACACATCTCTTGCTCCTTTACAGGAGAGGATTTATTTCATGTCCTGTGTCAGCTTGGATGCCCTGATGATCTTGAATAATTGATATCTTTGTCTCTGGACTTGGCAACAGGCCTGTATATGTTTAGTTATAGATGTAATTCTGTTTTCTAACTTCATCAGTCCTCATGACTGATTAATATTTTGTCACCTGAACTGGAGGGGGACCAATATTCTTGCGGGCAGGTTTGCTATAACTTTGGGGAGGTTTAAACTAGTTTAGCAGGGGGATGGGAACGAGGTTGGTGCATTTAGTGTACAAGTAGATGCAGGGTGTAGAAAGACTGTGAGGAAGGATAGGCATTTGAAAGGGCAAAATTGCAGTCAGTTGGATGGGCTGAAAAGTGTGTCTACTTTAATGCAAGAAGTATCAGGAATAAGGGTGATGAACTTAGAGCATGGGTAAGTACGTGGAACTATGACGTGGTGGCCATCACAGAGACTTGGCTGTCGCAAGGGCAGAATGGCTGCTGGATATTCCGGGGTTTAGATTTTTCAGAAGGGACAGGGACGGAGGTAAAAGAGGTGGGGGAGTGGCTTAGCTAATCAGGGACAGTGTCATAGCTGTAGAAAGGGAGCATGTCCTGGAGGGATTGTCTACTGAGTCTGTGTGGGTGGAAGTCAGAAACAGGAAGGGAGCGATCACTCTATTGGGAGTATTCTACAGATTCCCCAATAGCAGCAGAGACGCTGAGGAGCAGATCGGGAGGCAGATTTTGGAGATGTGCAAAAACAGAAGGGTTGTTGTCATGGGTGACTTCAACTTCCCTAATATTGATTGGCACCTCCTTAGTGATGGGGCTGAGTTTGTTAGGTGTGTCAGGAAGGATTCCTGACAGTACATGGACAGGCTGACTAGAGGAGAGGCCATTCTGGACCTGGTACTAGGCAACAGTGTGACACTGGTCACAGGAGTACTGCCAGATGATTGGAGGGTGGCAAATGTTGTTCCTTTGTTCAAAAAAGGGAGTAGGGATAACCCTGGGAATTACAGACCAGTGAGTCTTACTTCAGTGGTGGGAAAATTACTGGAGAAGATTCTTAGAGACAGGATTTATGTGCATTTGGAGAATCATAGGCTGATTAGGAACAGTCAGCATGGCTTTGAGGGCAGGTCGTGCCTCATGAGCCTGATTGAATTCTTTGAGGATGCGACAAAGCACATTGACGAAGGTAGAGCAGCGGATGCGATGTACATGGATTTTAGTAAGGCGTTTGATAATTTTCATAATGGAAGGCTCATTCAGAAAGTCAGGAGGCATGGGATCCTGGGAAACTTGGCTGTGTGGATTCAGAATTGCTCGCTCATAGAAGGCGGAGTGGTGGTAGATGGAGCGTATTCTGCCTGGAGGTCAGTGACCAGTGGTGTTCCACAGGGATCTGTTCTGGGACCCTGCTCTTTATGATTTTTATAAATGACTTGGATGAGGATGTGGAAGGGTGGGTTAGTAAGTTTGCTGATGATACAAAGGTTGATGGTGGTGTGGATCTTGTAGAAGGTTTGCTGTAGGTTACAACAGATATTGATAGCATGTAGAACTAGGCGGAGAAGTGGCCAATGGAGTTCAACCCAGAAAAGTGTGAAGTGATACACTTCAGGAGATCGAATTTGAAGGCAGAATTCAAGGTTAATAGTAGGATTCTTAGTAGTGTAGAGGAACAGAAGGATCTTGGGGTCCACGTCCATAGATCCCTCAAGGTTGCCGCACAGGTAAGAAGGTGTATGGTGTGTTGGCCTTCATTAGTCGGGCTAATGAGTTCAAGAGCCGTGAGGTAATGTTGCAGCTCTATAGAACTCTGGTCAGACCACACTTGGAGTATTGTGTTCAATTCTGGTCGCCTCATTATAGGAAGGATGTGGAAGCTTTAGAGGGGGTGCAGAGGAGATTTACCAGGATGCTGCCTGGATTGGAGAGCATGTCCTATGAGTAGGTTGAGTGAGCTGGGGCTCTCCTCTTTGGAGAGGAGGAGGATGAGAGGTAACTTGATAGAGGTGTACAAGATGATAAGAGGCATAAATCAAGTAGCCAGAGACTTTTTTTTCCCAGGGTGACAATGGTTAACAAAGGGGGTATAATTTTAAGGTGATTGGAGGAAGATATAAGGGGGATGTCAGGGGTAAGTTTTTTTTTTACACAGAGAGTGGTGGGTGCATGGAATGCACTGCTGGCAGAGGTTGTGGGGACAGATACATTAGGGACATTTAAGTAGACACTTAGCCCTCCATTTCCTTATCATTCATGTGTCTATCTGTGTGGGAGGGAAGGGTTAGATAGATCTTAGAGCAGGATAAAATGTCGGCACAACATTGTGGGCCGAAGAGCCTGTACTGTGGCTGTAACGTTCTATGTAACATAACTGAACTTATGAACAACTGAAATTCATGACCCAGCTAGTGAGTAAATTGTACAATGAAATACTGACAGTAAAGAGACTAGTTATTCAACATGAAAAGAGGGGGAACTAATCCCTTGCCAGTGTAGTTTTGAAACCAAAATAATCCCCAGCTATGTTTGTTTTTTTAAAAAGGAATGAATCAGATTAAATAGTTATAGGAGCACTACACTGAAGGTTAGCTGTTGCATTTTCAGTTCTCATATTTTTACTGGGATTTAACTACAGATTTTTTTCAGTGACCGTACAAATTTTCAAAAACAGGCGAGCAAGCAATCCTGGAGCAGCAACAAGCTTTTATGAGGACTCTGTCCTCAACATTGCTCTTTCCTTCTGATGCTTCCTCAGTGATTTGGACCAAAATTGGTCGTCTTACAATATGCATTTTCTATGTGCAAATCCTAACTCCTTTTAACTATAATACCACTTTTTTTTTCTAGTTACTGTACTGATGGCTGTAAAATTAAACAATGACATTTTTACTGATATGAATCCAAGAGATTTGTACAATGTTATTCTTCACGTGCACTCTTCAGGTCAGGCGAGAAAATTCAGGAGAGCAACTGTTACCAGATAATCCTGGAGAAGATGACAAGTGAAAGTGCCGACGGTACAGTTTCTCCTCGAGAGGTCCTTCTCTCCTGTGACCTGAAATTTGAGGAGGTTGGTTGCTGTCTCTTTTCAAAATTGTAACTTGTTCTTCTCTTAT
>NC_067420.1:40195759-40425759 GCF_009764475.1 Pristis pectinata
AAAGTTAAGATTCACTGCCCATCTCCTTTGCCCTTGAAAAGGTTGTGAGAGCAAGCCAGCTTCTGAAACTCCTCCTAGAGTCATAAGAGTTTTCCTCTAATGGAAATGGCTTTGATCCTTCTGAGAGACTTGACAGGCCACTTCTGTGACTACTACTGCAGTGTGGGACTGGAGTCACATATCAGCCTAGAACAGTAAGGATGGTCGATTTCCTTCCCGATAACCAATTATTATATGCTTCAGTGACCACTTTTACCGTCATCAGCTTGCTGATACTAAATTTGTAAAACAGAACTAAAATTGCCATGCAAAAAAAATCTGCTGGAGGAAATCAGCAGGTCAGGCATCATCTGTGAAGGCAAATGGATTGTCCTTTTGCCTCCACAGATGCTGCCTGATCTGCTGAGTTCCTCCAGCAGTTTGTCGCTTCAGATTCTAGGATCTGTTGTCTCTTGTGCCTCCATTAAAATCGCAATGTTGGGATGCGAGTTTAGATTCTTTTGATCACTGGTTCAATCCTCTGGATTAATGATCCAGAAACATAATCACTAGGTTACTGGGATGGGGATGGTGGCAGAGAGGAATGGGTGTGGGATGGTGTCGTCAAAGTCAAAGCAGAGTTTGTTGTCATCTGCACGAGTCCATGTACGCACGGGTGCAATGAAAAACTTACTTGCAGCAACATCACAGGCACATAGCATTAGAGACACAACATTCATGAGTAAGACATAAATTAAACATAAATTATACAAAAATTATACAATAAGGAACACAATTAAAACAAAACAAAAGTCCATTGTAGTGCAAAGTTGTCATAGTGTTGCTAGACTGTAGTGATTAGGGTTGTGCCGGTTGGTTCAAGAAGTGAATGGTTGAAGAGAAGTAGCTGTTCCTGAACCTGGTGACTTATTAACTTTTTTTAGCATTGTGTGGTTGAAATCTGGAATGCACTGTCTGCTGATGTGGAGGCAAGTTCAAGAGGGAATTGGATGAATATATGGTGAGAAAAAATTTGCAAGGCTATGGAGAAAGGGGCTGTGGGCTGGAATTGGTAGCTCTAGCAGGGAGCTAGTGGGGACGTGATGGGGCGAATGGCCTCCTTCTGGGCAGTAACCATTCTATAATTCTGTGATGGGGTCATATGTATATTTAAAGGATATAGAGAGGCAAAGAGAAAATTATTTGTACTTTTATAGCACCTTCGGGTAGGAAAGGTTCAGAGGGAGGTGGGCCAAATGTGGGCAAATGGGACTAGTTTAGATGGGAATCTTGGTAGGTGCGGATCAGTCGAGTCGAAGGGTCTGTTTCTGTGCTGTATACACTAAACATAGTGTATGACTTAGAGCCGTAGAGTCATATAGCACAGAAATAGGCTCTTTGCCCACTGCACAAACCATTTACTCTAATCGTATGATAATCCCACTTCATTCCCCACACATTCCCCTCAACTTCCCCAGATATGCCACTCACCTACACACCAGCAGCAAGTTACAGTGGCCAATTAGCCTCCTAACCTGTACATTTATGGGGTGTGGGAAGAAACTAGAAACGCACAGAGGATACCCACATGGTTACTGGCAGAACATGCAAACTCCACACAGGCAGCACCAGAGGCTGGGTTCGAGGTCGGAGTTGCTGGAGCTGTGAGGCAGCAGCTCTACCAGATGTGCCATTGTGCTGTCTCACAACAGTTCATAGCCATACGTAATCTTAGGTGGAGTCAGTGCTGTAATCTGGAAGCTGAAAGCCAATTTGCACTTGGCAGGTTCTAAGAAAAAGCATCAAGTGGTGTGGGATCTTTCACTTTCACCAGAAAGGCAGTCTAGGGAAAAAAAGGTACAGCGGGTAGATCCTTTGATTTAACCTCTTGTAACACCTCCACACTGAGGAATGAGCCTCAGAATCAGAATCAGACTTAATATCACTGACTTAGTTGACGTGAAATTTGTTGTTTTGCAGCAGCAGTACAGTGCAAAGACATAAAAATCATTCCAAATTACAAAAATAAATAAATAGTGCAAAAAAAAGGAATAACGAGGTCGTGTCCATGGGTTTATGGGCCGTTCAGTAATCTGATGGCGGAGGGGAAGAAGCTGTTCCTGAATCATTGAGTGTGGGTCTTCAGGCTCCTGTACCTCCTCCCCGATGGTAGTAACGAGAAGAGGGCATGTCCCAGATGGTGAGGGTCCTCAGTGATGGATGCTGCTTTCTTGAGGCACCGCCTCTTGAAGATGTCCTTGATGGCAGGGAGGGTTGTGCCTGTGATGGAGCTGGCTGAGTCTACAACCCTCTCCAGCCTCTTGCATTCCTATGTATTGGAGCCTCCATACCAGGCTGTGAATACGTACAGAGATTTCTGGAGGAGGAATAAACCTGGTACCTTCATGCAATCCAGGGTTGACAATTAGCAGCATGCGAACACCTAATGCACTCGTGCAGAGTTCCTTATTTTAACTACTTAGTGGATAATAGTAGAGAGATTCTGTTCCCTGATAAGAATTGAATGTGGTTTAAATTGAAAACTAAGCTATGGGACATCTTGGACCTCAGTTCCAAGGGGGAGACCAGGGCAGGACAGTGAAAATAACTGGACCCACGATTGAGATACAAAATGCTGATGCTGGAATCTGGAGCAACACACAAAATGCTGGAGGAACTCAGCGGGTCAGGCAGCATCTGTGGAGGGAAATGGACAGTCGATGTTTCAGGTCGAGACCCTTCATCTGGACTGAAGGAAAGAGGGGAGGTAGCCAGTGGAGGGAAGGGGTGGAGCCAGAGCTGACAGGTGATGGGTGGATCCAGGTGAGGGGGTGATGGGCAGATGGGGGGCGGGGGGGGGGGAAGAGTGGGACTGATGTCAGAAGCTGCGAAGTGATAGATGGAAGTGAGAAAGGGCTGAAGATGATGGAACCTGGCAGGAGAGGAAGGTGAATCATGGAATAAAGGGAGAGAGGTGGGGAGGGGAAACAGTGAGAGGGGTGTGTGGGTGAGGGGTGGACGGACAGGGTGGAGGAGAGGGAAAAGATAGGGTGATGGGGGCCAGGTGGATCAGGAGGAAAGAGGGAAGAAAAAAGGGGGAAAGGGACAGAGGGGGAGTGGTTACCAGAGGTTTGAGATTCAATTCTCAAACTTCCAGTGACCGGGGCAAACCCACATGGTCGCAGGGAGAACATGCAAAGTTCTCCCAAGGTCAGGATTGAACCCAGGTCTCTGTGAGGCATCGTGTTACTGTGCCGCCTGACCTAACGAGATCAGTTTCTAAGTCTGGACACAGGATACAAGTGGGATGTCTCTTTGGCAGAGAGAACCGAATTAAACCTGTGATAGTAATCCAGTGTTTGGAAATACAATTGGCAAAGTTCCAGCATCCACAGTATTTTGCTTGTCTTGCGTTATTACGTGATTAGTTAATTAACTAACTTTAAATTCCCATTTGCTGTAACAGGATTTGAACTTGCGTCTACAGATTATTAATGTAAGAAACGATTACTTCATTAGGAGTTTGAGGAGATTTGGTACGTCACCAAAGACTCTTGCAAATTTCTATAGATGTACGGTGCAGAGCATTCTGACTGGTTGCATCACCGCCTGGTCTGGAGGCTCCAATGCACAGGATCGCAAAAGGCTGCAGAGGGTTGTAGACTCAGCCAGCTCCATCATGGGCAAAACCCTTCCCACCACTGAGGACATCTTAAAGAAGCAGCGTCTCAAGAAGGCGGCATCCATCACTAAGGATCTTCACCATCTGGGGCATACCCTCTTCTACCATCGGGGAGGAGGTACAGGAGCTCGAAAACCCACACTCAATGTTTCAGGAAGAGCTTCTTCCCCTCCGCCATCAGATTTCTGAACGGTCCATGAACCCATGACCACCACCTCATTATTCCTATTTTTTTTGCACGATTTATTTATTTTGTAATTTATAGCAATTTTATGTCTTTGCACTGTACTGCTGCCGCAAAACAACACATTTCACGATATATAAGTCAGTGATAATAAACCTGATTCCGATTCTGAACTGCAAGTGCTAAAAACCTGAAATCAAGGCAAAATGCTGGAAAATACTCAACAGGTCAGGCAGCATCTGTGGAGAGAGGAACAGAGTTAATGTTTCAGGTCAAAGACCTGGTGTTTCCAGTATTTTCTGCTTTTAGCTATGGATTATTAGACTTGGCCTTTGGCTCACTGCCCATGGAACTCCACTCCTGTGTCACAGTACCCTATTTGTATATTAAACTCTTGGGGAACCAATATTAAATACAATTGAAAGTTAAGAACTGAGGAAATTACTGTTTGGATTAGAGTTTTGAGGCTGCCATAGATAGCTGCTCGGGTGTAAGTGACCTATAGAGGTAGCATTCAAAGATTGTCTCTGACAGGCTGTAAAAGAGTAAACAGATGGAAGTTAAAAGCAGAAGCTGGGAGAAGTCACAAAGCTGTTAGATTATCCCAAAAACCCTGGTTGTCGGGAAGGAGCCCAGCTCTGTGCAACCTACATGTGATTTCAAAACCACAGCAATATGGTTAAAGTGTTCTCATTTCAAGGGAAATATATTCTTGACAGTGATTCCTATCAAGGAATTAATTGCCACATGAGAGTTGTGCTAAGTTCTTATAAAGTGCTGGTTTGGGTTTAGTTGGAGGATTGTGACTCAGTATCAAGCATCGCACTTCAGAAAATAAGTCAGGATCTTGGAGCAGACGCGGAGTGGTGTCAGGGAGAAGGGGCTTGTCTGGGAGGACTGGAGAAAGCCCTCATTAAAGCAGGCATGGTTAAGTGGGAATTTAACAGAGGATCCCAACCTACGAAGGTCTTTGGTAGAGTTGACAGGGACAGACTACCAGGAGGGTCAGTAGCAGGGTCACAGATTAAAGATCATTGGCAAGCAATGCTAGAGAGGGTGCAGGAAAGATTCACAAGGAGGTTGCCAGGACTGGAGGGCTTGACTTATAAGGAGGGACTGGATAGGCTGGGGTTGTTTTCCCTGGAGCAAAGGAGGCTGAGGGGTGACATTACAGAGGTTTATAAAATCATGAGGGGAATGGCCTCAGTCTTTTTCCCAGGATAGGGAAGTCTAAAACTAGAGGGCATAGGTTTAAAGTGAAAGGGGAAAGATCTAAAGGGGACCTTAGAGACAAGCTTTTCACACAGAAGGTGGTGAGTGTATGGAACGAGTTGCCAGAGGAAGTGGTAGAGGTGGGTACAATCACACTTAAAAGATATTTGGACAGTTTCACGGATAGGAAAGGTTAGAAGGATATGGACCAAATGCAAGCAAATGGTCGGCACCTTGGTTGGCATGGATGAGTTGGGCTGAAGGGCCTGGTTCTGAGCTCTATAACTTTATGACTCCAAATCAGAAGAAGAGAGGAGAATTATCCTAAGCAGCAGGTTGTTCTGATCTGGAATGTGCTGCTTGAAATGGTGATACAGATTCAGTAGGAATTTTTGGAAAGGAATTGGATAGGAAGGGGAAAATATTTGCAGTGCTATCTGACTGGACCTGTCAAATAGGCATCCTCTGTGCTGTATGAGTCCAATTCACAGGGAGGCTTTGTAATTATCGCTGGTGTGTATTGCGTTAGCTGACCTGATGTTTTGCAAAACAAATCTTCAGCACAATTCAAAATAAAAGGCAAAACTATTCACTCTTGGCAGAGGGAGGAGATTGTGCAATCACAGAGCTGGTGATGTGCCAACTTGGATTGGAAAGGCTCCTGCTCTCAGTCTGCCAGAGAATGCGAGACCTAACCTTGCAGGACAGTAAGAATAGATGAGATGTGCTGAGCAGGACACAATTAGCCACACAGAAGTGCTAGGCAGGAAGAAAGTACAAACAAATACACGCACTGAACACAACAAAACCTTCAGACCAATTAGCAAGCAATTTGCTTTATCACCAAATTCCTATTCAATGAACAACCATTTTAACACAGAGTTGAAGCAAACTGAGAGAACAAATTCCACTGGAGCAATTAGTGAATCAGGGGTAGTGCATGGTAGATGGTCAGAGTCTTTTTGTCCATTAGAACGCCTCAGCTCTGACACAGGATTACACCTGTCATAGTTCCAATAGAAGAACAAAGAATGTATTTTTCCACAGAAAAATGGGAGCAGGAGTAGGTCACCAGACTCTTCAAGCCTGCCTCACCATTCAATGTAATCAGAGCTGATCAACACTGGCCTTAACTCCATTTCTGTCAGTTCCACATAGCGTCAATCTTTCAAAAATTTATCCACTTTCTCTTTAAATACCGTAGGTTATTGGCTCCTATAAATTACCTCTAGTGTAGGTCAGTAGTGGGAGTACAAGGGGATATTTATGGGCATATGAGAGAGAATAGAACATAGAACACTACAGCACAGTACAGGCCCTTCGGCCCACAATGTTGTGCTGACGTTTTATCCTGCTCTAAGATCTATCTAACCCTTCCCTTCCACATAGCCCCCTATTTTTCTATCATTCATGTGCCTATCTAAGAATCTCTTAAGTGTCCCTAATGTATCTGCCCCCACAACCTCTGCAGGCAGTGCGTTCCACGCACCCACCACTCTCTGTGTAAAAAACTTACCCCTGACATCCCCCTTATACCTTCCTCCAATCTCCTTAAAATTATGCCCCCTCGTGTTAGTCATTTTCGCCCTGGGAAAAAGTCTCTGACTGTCCACTCGATCTCTGCCTCTTATCATTTTGCACACCTCTATCAAGTCACCTCTCATCCTCCTTCTCTCCAAAGAGAAAAGCCCTAGCTCACTCAGCCTGTCCTCATAAGACATGCTCTCCAGACCAGGCAGAATCCTGGTAAATCTCCTCTGCACCCTCTCTAAAGCTTCCACATCCTTCCTATAATGAGGTGACGAGAACTGAACACAATACTCCAAGTGTCATCTAACCAGAGTGCTATAGATCTGCAACATTACCTCATGGCTCTTGAACTCAATCCCCTGACTAATGAAGGCCAACACACCATACAACTTCTTAACAACCCTATCGACCTGCGTGGCAGCCTTGAGGGATCTACGGACATGGACCCCAACATCCCTCTGTTCCCTCTGTTCCCTCAAGATCCCTCTGTTCTCCTGCTGCTTCACTTCCTCTAGCTATAGAATAGGTTAGAGGAAAATTAGTGGGGAAGTGGATTGCTCTGAGAACTGGCAGAGACTCATTGGGCCCAATGGCCTCTTGTATTGTAAGGAGATATGAAAATATAAGACAATGTGAACTTCATCAGCACCCAAACTCTTCGAACAACTGTGCTTGGACAGTACGATTCTTCTGTAGCATCACACAATCTGCTGGAGGGACTCAGCGGGTTGAGCAACGTCTGTGGGTGGAAAGGATTTGTCGATGTTTCAGGTTGAAACTGTGCATCAGGGTTCTTCTGCTAACTGACCCTCATATGATCTGGGCATCACTCATAAGGTCAGCATTTATTGCCTTTCCCTAATTTGCTTTGAGGCCACTGACAAGACACATACGATCATCTTGCTGTGGCTCTGGCTAACGTTGGCAGACTTCTTTCCCCGCGGTGAGCGTCCCGGTTGCCATTGGAAACCATGCAGTCATTTGGTGGTCCCTGCTGCCAATATTAGCCCCTTTTCCAGGTTTACCTAATCAACTGAATGTCAATTCCCCAGCTGCTGTTGTGGTTGAGGGACTTGAACTCATGTCCTGGGATCATTAGTCCAAGTCGCTGGATTGTAATCCCCAGCATCGGAACCACCATGCTGCACACTTCCTACCCACGGGGACATATGTGACTGGCGATGACCGGAAAATTGGAATTCCCCCAGCCAAGGGAATTCTCCTGGTGTGGAGTCAGTGTTCCCATAGTGGCCACCTAAAATACCGGGCATAGTCAACCTCAGGTGACAGCCAACCAATTCCCCTTTGACACCATCAGCCTGACATTGGTTAAACATGAATAAATCAACCGAAATAGTCAGAAAATTCCCCAGGGGGATCTGAAAGTCTAACGGCAGTTCATTCTAACTTGTTTTCAAGAGAACCACTGAGAGTGAGACTTCCTCATTACTAGTGAGTACCTGAGAAGTGATCAGAGACCGAGAAACTGAGAGATGTTTTTACAACCAATGGCCTGCATGCCAATTCCTGTCAACAGAACTATTGCAACCAAAGGTTCCTGTCAAGCCAATGTTATATGCCGGTTAAACTCTTGGGTAAATGCAAATCAATAAATTACAGATGGTGGAGGTTGGAAGTAAAAACAGAAAATTCTGGAAACTCTCTGCATGTCAAGCTGCTTCTGAAGAAAAAGTTAGCAAAGGGTCTTTGACCTGAAGTGTTATTTCTGCTTCTCTTTCCACAGATGCAATCAAACCCTCTCGTTATGAGAGCATCGCAAGCAAAATGGAGTCAGGTTTCCTGTTGTTTGCATTGACAATCAACGTGTGGCCTGGTGTATGACTCAGAGGCCGGAGATCAGAGCTGTTGTGTGTATTCAGAGAGTGTCACACCCTGATTCCTACTGTTGCCTTTCACATGCCAAATGAATATTGTGTTTTGATGTGGTGACATGACCGGGGCACCTGAGATCACACAGTGTGAGAGAGACATGATTCTCAATAACTGAGTTCTTTCAGTTTAAGAGTTAAGTACTTGTGTGGAGTTTTTGCAGGGCATTGGTGGAGATAAAATAAACTGACGCACACAAAACGCTAGAGGAACTCAGTGGGTCGGACAGTAGCTATGGAGGGAAATGGACAGTCGACGTTTCGGGTCGAGACCCTTCATCTGGTCTGAAAGTTTGAGCGGAGATGGGCGATATAAAGAGGTGGAGGAAAGGGGTGGAGCAAGAGCTGGTGGGTGATAGGTTGATCCAGGTGAGGGGGTGGGGGGGGCTGATAGGCAAATGGGGGAGGGGAGAGTGGGGGAACAGGCAGATGCAGAGGGTAGTCTCCAACTTCTGGTAACTGCTCCCCCTCTGTCTCTTTTCTCTTTCTGGTAACCCCACCCCTTCTTCCCCCCCCCCCCCACTCCTTTGTCCTCACTTATTCCTGTGGCTCCCTTCCCCCGCATTGATGACCTGCCCGTCTCCTCCCCTCCCCTCCCCCATCCTTTATTCCACGGTCTGCTGCCCTCTCCCACCGGATTCCTTCTTCTTCAGCCCTTGGCCTCTTCTACCGATCACCTCTCAGCTTATTACATCTCCCCCCCCCCTTCCCCCACCCACCTACATTCGCCCTCTCACCTGGACTCACCTACCCCCTGCCCGCGTGCGCTCCTCCCCCTCCCCCCACCTTCTTATTCTGGCTTCTGCCCTCTTCCTTTCCAGTCCCGATGAAGGGTCTCGGCCTGAGACGTCGACTGTTTATTCCCCTCCGTAGATGCTGCCTGACCTGCTGAGTTCCTCCAGCACTTTGTGTGTGTTGCTCCAGATTCCAGCATCTGCAGAATCTCTTATGTCTCTCTTTTCTTGCCCCTCCTGATCCACCTGCCTCCCATCACCATCTCTCTTCCTCCTCCCCCACCCCCACCATCTGCCCATCACCACACACTCCTCCCACCGGTTCACCTCCCCACCCCCCTCCCTTTATTCCACGCTCCACCTTCCTCCTATCAGATTCCGTCATCTTCAGCCCTTTGACACGTCCATCTATCACCTCCCAGCTTCTGACACGAACCCCTCTCTCCCCTCCCCCATCTGCCTATCCCGGGGAGGTGAAGCTTACAATTTGGGCAGATTGTGCTGATCTGGAAGGTTTATTATTGCAGTGGGCATGGTTTAAACTCATTTGGCAGAGGTTTTGGGCACAGGAAGGTAGCAATGAAGAGGAGAAAAAATGTGAGTAAAGGATTGGAAGCGATAAATCAAAGCAGAGCTAGATGTAGGAAGTTCTTAAACAGAACCAGACTTAGAACATAAGAAACAGGAGCAGGAGGAGGCCATCTGGCCCATCGAGCCTGCTCCGCCATTCAATAAGATCATGGCTGATCTGACCATGGACTCAGATCCACCTACCTGCCTTCTCCCCATAACTCTTAATTCCCCTACTATGCAAAAATCTATCTAACTGTGTCTTAAATATACTTAATGAGGTAGCCTCTACTGCTTCCCTGGGCAGAGAATTCCACAGACTCACTACTCTCTGGGAAATGCAGTTTCTCCTCATCCTAAATATATTTCCCTGAATCTTAAGGCTGTGTCCCCTAGTTCTAGTCTCACTTACCAGTGGAAACAACCTTCCTGCCTCTATCTTATCTATCCCTTTCATAATTTTATATGTTTCTATAAGATCCCCTCTCATTCTTCTGAATTCCAGCAAGAAGAGTCCGAGGCGACTCAATCTCTAACCTAGAGGCTAACCCCCTCATCTCTGGAATCAACCTGGTGAACCTCCTCTGCACCGCCTCCAAAGCCAGTGTATCTTTCCTCAAGTAAGGAGACCAGAACTGCACCCTACATAGCCTCCCTGCTCTTAACTTCAATCCCTCTAGAAATGAAGGCCAACGTTCCATTTGCCTTCTTGATAACCTGTTGCCCCTGCAAACCAACCTCTTGTGATTCATACACAAGCCCTCCCAAGTCCATCTGCACAACAGCACGTTGCAATCTTTCACCATTTAAATAACAATCTGATCTTCTATTTTTCCTTCCTAAGTGGATGACCTCACATTTGCCAATATTGTACTCCATCTGCCAGACCCTTGCCCACTCACTTAACCTATCTACATCTCTCTGCAGGCTCTGTGCATCCTCTGTACAATTTGCTTTTGTGCTCAATTTAGTGTCATCAGCAAACTTAGATACGCTACACTCAGTCCCCTCTTCCAAATCGTTAATGTATATCGTGAACAGTTGCAGACCCAGCACTGTCCCCTGCGGCACCCCACTCACCACTGATTGCCAACCAGAGAAGCACCCATTTATCCCAACTCTCTGCCTTCTATTGGTTAACCAATCATCTATCCATGTTAATACATTACCACCAACTCCATGCATCTTTATCTTATGGATAAGTCTTTTATGCGGCACCTTATCGAACGCCTTCTGGAAATCCAAGTATACCACATCCACCTGTTCCCCACTATCCACTGCGCTCATTATATCCTCAAAGAACTCCAGTAAGTTTGTCAAACAGGACCTGCCCTTCCTGAATCCACACTGTGTCTGCCTGATGGAACCACTTCTATCCAGATGTCTTGCTATTTCTTCCTTAGCTTCAAGCATTTTCCTGACAACAGACGTTAAACTAACTGACTTATAGTTACCTGCCTTTTGCCTACATCCTTTTTTAAACAGTGGCATGACATTCGCTGTCTTCCAATCTGCCGGGACCTGCCCAGAGTCCAGAGAATTTTGCTAAATTATCACAAATGCCTTTACTACTGCCATTTCTTTCAGTACCTTGGGATGCATCCCATCAGGACCAGGGGACCTATCTACCTTTAGGCCCACTAGCTTTCTAGAAAGGGTACAAAAAGATATAAGATAGGTTGACAGTGCATGTGCGTAACTGCAAGAGATGTATTCAACAAGCAGACACAAGGGACTGCAGATGCTAGAATATGGAGCAACAAAACATCTGCTGGATGAACCCAAGGAGTCTGTTGCAGGTTTTCAACCTGAAATGTTGACAATTTCTTTCCATTGACAGATGCTGCTTGACCTGTTAAGTAGGCCTGCTTCTGGGAAATAAGTCGGACCAACTGGAGCATGCAGCAGTGGGGGAGCAGCTAGGAAACAGTGATCATAATTTAATGGGGTTTAAATATCTATGGAAGAGAGTAAAGACCACTCCAGGGTAAATATGGTCAACTGGATTTGTTAAAGACAAATCATGTCTAACTAACCTGGTCGAGATTTTTTTTTGGTGAAATAACACTATGATTTGTGAAGGGAGATGCATTTGATGTGTATTATATGGATTTCTAAGAGACAATTGATAAGGTGCTACATTGTAGGTTTGTCATCAAGATCAAAGGTCATGGCACAAGAGGGACTGTAACAGCATGGATAGAGAACTGACTTGGTTTTCAGGCTGGATGGAAGGGTACAGTGGAGTTGGCAGAGTTGGCAATGGGCAGATGTGTGGCAGATGAAGTTCAATGCTGATAAATGCGAAGTGTTGTGTTTTGGTAGAAAGAATGAAAAGAAGCAAAGTAAAGTCGAGGGCATGATTCTAAAGTTGGTATAAGAACGGGGAGACCTGGTGGCATACGTGCACAGTTTGTTGAAAGAGCGTTGTCATCCAGGAGCATCCTGTGTTTAACAATCCATTCCACACCTGAAGACATCCCAATGGGTTTTTCAAAGTGGGGAGTCTGCAGTGGTGGGTGGGAATGCAATTTGTGGGCAGAAAGATCCCACCCACAGCAAAATGACAATGTTTCAGTGATGGCATCTGGGGGCATTTAGTTCTAGTGATGGCATCGATTGGCCAAAACACGGGAGACAATTCTCTCACTCTTTTTCAAAATAATTCCATGTCCAGCTGAAAGAGGAAAACAGACCGTGCCATCATGTTTCTTTTCAATTTATTTATCTGTCAAATGGACCCTGACCTCACAATCTACCTTGTTGAGACCTTGCACCTTATTGTCTAGTGCACTGCACTTTCTCTGTAGCTGTGACACTTTACTCTGTACTGTTATTGTTTCTACCTGTACTACCTCAATGCACTCTGTACTAACTCATGTAACTGCCCTGTGTAATGAATTGACCTGTATGATTGGTATGCAAGACAAGTTTTTCACTGTACCTCGGTACAAGTGACAATAATAAACCAATACCAATACCAATACCAATTTATTTATGTATTGCTGTCCAGACCATTGTTTATTGCCTGCCCCTATCTGCCCATGGGAAGGTGGTGGTGAGCTGCCTTGTTGAATCAAGTACTGATGACTTCTTCTGGTACAGATGCTCCCACAATTGGGAAGGGCGTTCCAGCATTCAGACCCTGTGACAATGAAGGAAAAATATGTTTCCAAGCGAGGATGGTGTGTGACTTGGAAAGGGGTGTTTAGGTGATGGTGTTCCCATACACCTGCTGCCCTTGACATTCTTGGTGATAGAGGTCACATACTTGGAGGTGCTGATGACGTAGCCTGGGTGAGTAACAGTGGACAGTACGCACTTCAGCCAAGGACTAATGTTTTGAGTGCTGGATGGGTGCCAGTTAAGTTGCTGCATTCTCTTGGATAGCATTGATCTCTATGTGCATTGTGCGTTACACGCATCCAGGCAACTGGAGCGTAATCCCTCACATTCCTGACTGGTGACTTGTAGATGATAGAAACAGTTATAAGGTAAGTTACCCCTGTAGAATACCTCAATAAAAAAGCACTTTCAATGCTGCAGCACTGAATTGGAGTCATCACCCATGGACCAAGACCTGAACCCACAAAATTCTGACTCCAAGGCTAAAGTGCTGCCCACTGAGCAGCAATTGACACTGACCCCATTGCAAAAACCAGACAAAACAAGACTAAAACTCCAATGTTTGCTCAGTGCTGTGTGGAGAATGCTCTGCATATTTCTTGACATGCTGGAAGCGGAGTTGGATCAGTGACTGAGGTTGGTCGGGCCATGGCTGCAGCGAGTGGATTAATGAGTCACCCTCACTGGGCAAGCGCACCATGAGATCTGGGCTCGGTCACTGTTTGGGTCTCTGATCTTGCATTGCCAGCAAGATCTTTGCACTTTCACTGCAAAAAACTTGGATTTTTTCAAAAAGTGATAGCAAGACTCCCTTTCATGTTTCAAGTTCCCCCTTCCCTCACTGGGATACGGACCCCATTCCATCCCTCACCTGCATCTTCGGGGGCAGCGAGCTATTTTACTGCAGCAAGAATCACATCTCAGCCTACATCTTCTGACAGAGATCGCCACACTGTCTTGTTGTTCTTACCTTAGCTCAGGGCTAATACCTAGACTAATGCTGATCGCCTCAATCTCATCCTAGTCTGGGGGTTGCCTTTATAAGGGTGCTGACAATAAGGGGTGACCCTACTGAAGTGTAAAACTAATTGTCAGACTGTCTGCGGTATAGAAAAAGTGATAATGGGAACCTCTAATTGAGCAGCTTGGGCCTTTATAGAAAAATAGAGCTGATTTCTTTGAAAAACGAGACTGCAGACACTGGAATCTGGAGCAACACAGAAAAAGCTGGAGGATCTCAGCGGGTCAGGCAGCATCTATGGAGGGAAATGGACAGTCGACATTTTGGGTGGAGACCCTTCATCTGGACTGGAAAGAAAGGAGGAGATAGCCAGTATAAAAAGGTGGAGGGAAGGGGTGAAGTGAGAGCTGGCAGGTGATTTTTTTGAGAGATGCATAATCCTGAGGGGACTTGACAGAGTAGGTGTAAAGTGCTTGTTTTCCCTGTTGCGGGAATGTAAAATTAGTGAGAACAGTCTCAGGGTAAAATGGGGATGCAGAGGAATTTCTTTGCCCAGAGAGCTGTTTTATCTTGGGATTAGGTTCCACAAATCCTTGTGGAGGTTTAGCCTTCTAGTGCAGTGAAATCTTTGGACTAGAGTGAGGTTCAAGGTGTAGGGGCTCTGGGCAGGAAACTGAGATCAGGCACGACCTTATTAAGTGGCAGAACAGGCTTGAGAGAGGATGCAAAGCCTGTTCTTGCTCCTAGTTCTTATGTAATTTGCAAATAACGCCTGATGATGGAAGAGTTAAAAATAAGCTGTGTGTCAGTGGTGAGTCAGTCTTACACAGCCCACATTTTCCTTCCACAAGCTGAGTACATAGACAGGGCCTTACCAATGTAGCTCTGGAGATGATTCAGGGTTGGGGGGGGGGGTTGCTTGAGGGGTGAGGGGGAGGCAAAGTGGTTTCCCTGATGCAGTCAGCAGGCTGTACCACTGGTGTTTTTGCGCTGGTCATCTGCTGTGCTGGGTGACTGCGGAGAAACCCTCCCAGCCCCTGTGGGCTTCAGGAAGGCTACAAGTGCGTTTCCTTATTTTAACTCCACCACAGCAGGCAAGGCTGATAAGATGCAATGCTGGGCAAAAATTGGCCAAGTTATTTTAGACACTAACGTGTCAGGGGGTGACAGCTGGTGACGGAATATCTTTCTGAAAACTTTTTATTTCCCCATTTGCGGAAATCAAAACTTTTTGTAACTTGCTGGGATTGCCTACACTCAGTAAGGGGTTGTCAGAGCTTAGCACTGACTGAGGGAATGGGAAGTACGGGTGTGGGGAGGAGGAAGGAAGAATTGGCAGCAGGCAGAAATCCCCTAAATGATCAATTTATAGACCATAAGACACTGGATGGTTGAAGTGTGAAACCAAATTCCCACTGGCAACCTCTCCCATTCCTATTGTTCATGAATTCCTCCCTCTCTCCACTTCATCTACCTGTCATTTCCTGTAAATGGGTAAAGTGTGTGATAAGATGGTGAGGAACATCATTCACATAGAACATAGAACAGTACAGCACAGGAACAGGCCCTTCAGCCCACCATGTCTGTGCCGACCATGAAACCAATTTAAACTGCACATCTGCCTGTACATGGTCCACATCCTTCCATTCCCTGCCTATTCATGTGCCTGTCTGAATGCCTCTTAAATATTGCTATTGTATCTACTTCCACCACTTCCCCTGGTAACATATTCCCGGGACCTACCCCTCTCTGCATAAAACATTTACCATGTAAATCTCCTTTAGACTTTCCCCTTCTCACCCTAAACCTATGGCCCGCTCGTAGTTGACGTTTCTAAATTGAGAAAAAGATTCTGACCATCCACACTATCTATGCCTTTCATAATTTTATACACTTCTATCAGGTCTCCCCTCAGCCTCCAGCACTCCTGAAAAAACATACCAGGTTTGTCCAACCTCTCTTTATAGCTAGTGCTCTCTAATCCAGGCAACATCCTGGTGAATCTCTTCTGCACCCTCTCCAAAGCCTTCACATCCTTCCTGTAATGGGGCGACCAGAACTGCACACAATACTCCAAACGTGGCCTATTTTATACAGCTGTAACATGACTTCTTGACTTTTATACTCAGTGCCCCGACCAATGAAGGCAACCATGCCATATGCCTTCTTCACCACCCTGTCTACTTGTGTTGCCACTTTCAGGGAGCTATGGACTTGCACCCCAAGATCCCTCTGCACATCAATGCTCCTAAGGGCCCTGCCACTTACTGTTGCAAGTCAAGAGTTGCAAGCTCTGACTTAAAGGATGCAATGATGGAGCAGGGTTACCCTGAGATTGACCATCAGCTTATTCAAGTCTGGAATCTCCACCTTCATCTGCAGAGCTCTGAATTTCTGTGCCTTTATACAGGTAATGGGAAGATCCAGGCCATTATCTGGGAATGACCACAGTGCTACTCATCAGGGAGGGGGAGATTGGGATGGGGAGTTGGATGGGGACAGTTCATTGCATGACACGGTACTTATCTCTACTTGCACAGAGGCGTTCTTCTTCCCCAGAGATGTAGAAGGCAAAGAAAAACAGTAAGTGTTGGAAACACTCAGCAGGTCAGGCAGCATCTGTGGAGAGAGAAACATGTACTTCTTTTCACAAAGAGAGTGGAATGGTGGAAGTGGTTACGATAGCAATGATTAAGAGGCACTTAGACAGATACATGAACATGCAGGGAATGGAAGGATATAGACCATGTGCAGGCAGATGTGCAGTTTACATTGCTTCAGGTCTGGGTCTCTTCATCAGAACCGAGGAGACAGTTTCTCTCTCCACAGATGCTGCCTGACCTGCTGAGTATTTCCAATTTTTTCTTTTTTTTGTTCCGGATTTCCAGCATCTGCAGGTTTTTGATTTTCTTTTGATGCAGGAATGAGGTCATGTAGTGTCCCATTTATTTAACGGGAGTGAAGTGTGATTGCAGCAGGGGAAAGAACATTGAAAGAAATGGGGGAAGAAGGGTGGATAGTGTGTGGCACGGTGGGAGGGGCAGGGGAGTGGGAGGGGCGGTAGGCAGAGGTCCACACAAAAACTTTCCTAGGTTCACCCGAGTTTAAGTCAAGTCGAGTTTATTGTCATGTGCACAAGTACGGTGAGGTGCAGGTACAATGAAGAGCTTGCTTGCAGCAACATCACAGGCACGTAGATTGAGACAACACACAGAACATAAATTATACATAACTTATACATAAATTATACCAGACTTGAAGAGAAAAGACTGGACAAAACAAGACATCAGTGCAAAAAAACCCACAAGTCCATGGCAATGCAAGAGGTGGTCCGTAGTGTTCCATTGCTGAGGGAGGGTTAGAGTTATGCAGGTCAGTTCAAGAACCTGATGGCTGTGGGAAAGTAGCTGTTCCTGAACCTGGTGGTGTGAGACTTCAGGCTTTTGTACCTCCTGCCCGACAGTGGCAGCGAGAAGAGGGCATGGCCCAGATGGTGTGGATCGTTGAGGATAGATGCCACCTTCTTGAGGCAGCACCTCCTGTAGATGCTGTCAGTGGTGGGGAGGGCTGTTCCCATGATGGACTGGGCTGTGTCCACTACTTTCTGCAGCCTTTTGCATTCCTGTGTGTTGTAATTGCCATACCAGGCCATAATGCAACCAGTCAGGATGCTTTCATGGTGCATCAGTAGAAGTTTGTTCGAGTATTTGGTGACATGCCAAATCTCCTTAAGGTTTCTCAGCAAGTAGAGGTGCTGGGATTACATCTATGTGCTGGGCCCAGCCAACCCCATCCCACCATCTTTCCCATGGTTACACTTACTTTTAGCCACCTTTTGCCTCCAAACAAGTTGGAGGTTTCACTGCCACAGCCATCAGTGAGGCAGAGTGGGCCACAGATGGAGACTAGTCCTCAGATGGCAGATTCTGAGAACTCCCCCCTGCCCCCAGAGCACCTTGACGGCCTTCTGACAGCTTGTGCTGTCAAAGGCCTTTGAACCGCTTTTAAGTGTCCAGGAATTAATGAGACATTAATATTAAGGGAAATAAAGAACAACTTATCTTTCTAATTGTTCAGCAAATGGAACAGCAGAGCCTATCCCAGTGAGGTGCATCTGGCTTATAAGAATATAAGAAATAGGAATAGGAGTAGGCCATTTGGCCCTTTGAGCCTTGTCTACTATTCATTAAGACCATGGCTGTTTCACCTCAGCGCCATTTCCTTGTGCTGTCACCATATTTATTGACTATCACTATATCCCTTGAACTCTGTTTCAAATGAACTCAATGACTGGGCCTCACAGCACTCTGGGATAGAGAGTTCCAAAGGTTCATCACCCACTGGGTAAAAGAAATTTCTCCTCAGTCACAGATGAGGCAGGAGGTGTCTGATGGGGCGAGCGGGGTTAGATTGTGAGGTGGTGTACTTCTTCCATTACTTGTGTCTGTTGCTGATGCATAGACCCAAAGTTCTCAAGAAGAACCCAAATTCTTCTTCTCTGGCTTTGGGTGGTCATGGGCCACAAGTTCCCAGGAGTCAGTGAATCTTCTTTAAGGATGCCTTGATCACATCCTTGAAAACTTTTCTCAAGTCAAGTCAAGTCCAGTCAAGTCATCAAGTCAAGTCGAGCTTATTGTCATGTGCACAAGTATGCTGAGGTACATGTACAATGAAAGACTTGCTTGCAACAGCATCACAGGCACGTAGATTCAGACAACAACACAGAACATAAATAATACATAAGTTATACGAGACTGTAAAGAAAAAAGACTGTGCAAATCAAGACAATTCATACAAAAAAATCACAAATCCATGTAGTGCAAGAGGTGGTCCGTCATGTTCCATTGCTGAGGTAGGGTTAGGGTTTTGCAGGTCAGTTAAGGAACCTGATGTAGGAAAGAAGCTGTTCCTGAACCTGGTGGTGTGGGCCTTCAGGCTTCTGTACCTCCTGCCTCTGTCTCCTTGGTAATCTCTTCCCGCAGAGCTCAGGATGGAGTGTCTGTTTCAGGGGACTGATGGACTACTTACAGCAGGCATCTCAATGCACTGGAGAAATACCATCAACATTGGCTTTGAAAAATCCTCCAACTTCACTGGAAAGATATGTCTCAGTCCCAGTGCTGAAGCCCGATTGACAATCCACTGACCACGTGAAGGAGGCCAGATACTTTGCACGCCCAACACCAGGGTCCCGAAACAGACCTCCAAGTCTAAAATATTAATATATATCAAAACAAAGGAAACTATTTGCACATCAGTAAGCGGGTGCATCAGTAAACAGGCCATTACTCTTTCAGGAACGTTTACTACCCACTGACTGTGAAGGGCCTGTCCCTGCAATTTCAACTTTCTCACTGAATGGGAAATTCTGATTCAGGGCAGCCACTTTATACCACTGAAACTAAAACTCCTTTGCAGATACTCTTCAGTCAGAGCACATTTACTGTCTGTGTGTTGTGAAATGCCAAATTTCTGTGTTTAAAGGGAATAGACTCATGAGTTAATATTTGTATTACAACAGGAAAGTAATTACTCAAGAGGTTAATTACTGTGCTTCCATTCCCTGAAATTAATCCAGCTTTAAACATTCTCCCGAGGCCAGCTATTCATAATCATGTGCTGGAAATACACTGGTTTTGTAATCAAAGAAGGTTGCTTAGCGTTGTGAAATGTTACACAATCACAAAAGGTCAATTACCTGGGTTGGAAGTCAAGCTGTTCCTTTTTAATTCTCTCAAAGGTTGTGGACAACGCTGGCAAAGTGTCTGGAGAAGGCAGTCATGAACTGCCTGCTAAAGCCACTGAAGTGCTGGTGAAGGTTGTTGGGGTTGGGGGCTGTGCCTTGTAGGGCTATTTCAGAGGGCATTTGAGAGTGGTGGCTCAATGTCACCTAGTGTTTGTCAAACCAGGTAGGGACAATGTACGTCCTTCTCCGAAGAACATAAGAAAACAGATTGGTTGTTGAGGCACAAGAGACTGCAGATGCTGGAATCTGGAGCAACGCGCAAAATGCTGGAGGAACTCAACAGGTCAGGCGGCATCTATTGAGGGAGATGGACAGTCGACGTTTCGGGTCAAGACCTTATATCTGGACCAGTAAAGAAGATTGGTTGCTGATACCACAGTTTTAATTAATTGCTCCTTATTCAGTTAACCGTTTTACATTTCCCAGCTGTGGGATTTGAACTCAAGTATGCATATTCTTCCAGAGGTATCTAAAATGGAAAAGACTAGCCTGGGCAAGTGTGGGTGCCTTACACACAGAGATGGGAGAACTTATAATGTGGAATAAGAAAACTAGCAGAAGAACTGAACGGCCACTTTATAATCTGTCTTCACAGAGGAAGGCACAATTAAAGCTACCAGAACTACCCGTGGACGAAGGGTCGGTGACAACGAGGAAGTGAATGTAATTGTATAAGTGAAAAAAAAAACACTGGAGAAGCTGGTGAGACAATTATCTATTGGTTCCAAGGCAGAGTGGAGCAGCTAGTGGGGCCACTGCCTCAGTGCCAGAGATGGGTTCAATTCCAAACTCGGGTGCTGTCTATCTGAGTTCTTCCTGTGACCACATGGGTGTCATTCAGGTGTTCTTGTTGGCTCTCACGTCCAAACGTCTGTAAACTCTGGAATTGCTCTTGTGGTTTGGAGGATAGCAAATGTGACCTCGCTAATTAAGAAAGGAGGGTGGGAGGAAATAAAGAACTGCTGATATGTCAGGCTCCAGTCAGTAGCAGGGGAAATGCTGGAATCAATAATACTTTGCATGTTACTCTCTACTCTGTTATTGTTCTTACCCTGTACTACCTCAGTGCGCTGTGTAATGAATTGATCTGTACGAATGGTATGCAAGACAAGGTTTTCACTGTACCTCGGTACAAGTGACAATAATAAACCAATACCTATAACGAGGATGTTATAACAGAATGTCCTGAGAAGAATATCAGAGGTGAGCACAGATTTATGAAAGTAAAATAAATTTGGTAAATTGGTTTATTATTGTCACCTGTACCCAGGTACAATGAAAAACTTTGTTTTGCATGTCATCCATACAGATCATTTCATTGCAACAGTGCATTGAGGTAGTACAAGGGAAAACAATAACAGAATGCAGAATAAAGTGTTACAGTTACAGAGAAAGTGCAGTGCAGGCAGACAATAAGGTGCAAGGCCATAATGAGGTAGATTGTGTGGTCAAGAGTCCATCTTATTGTACTAGGGAACCGTTCAATAGTCTTATAACAGCGGGGTAGAAGCTGTCCTCGAGCCTGGTGGTACGTGCTTTCAGGCTTTTGTATCTTCTGCTCATTGGAAGGGGGGAGAAGGGAGAATATCTGGGGTGGGAGGGGTATTTGATTATGTTGGCTGCTTTACTGAGGGAATGAGAAGTGTAAACAGAGTCCATGGAGGGGAGGCTGGTTTCTGTGAAGTGCTGAGCTGTGTCCACGACTCTCTGCAGTTTCTTGTGGTCACAGGCAAAGCACCTGCCACGTTTGATTCACAACATTTAACAGGTACTTGGACAGGTTCAGGGATAGGAAATGTTTAGAGGGATACAGGCCAAACAAGGGCAAATGGGACTAGCTTAGATCGGAATCTTGGTCGGCATAGACCAGTTGGGCCGAAGGGCCTGTTTCCGTGCTGTATGACCTTATGACTCTCATCTCTTGGAGAAAGTGACTAGTAGGACTAGTGGAATAGACAAAGGGAACCAGCAGATTTGGTGTATTTGAACTTTTAGGTGGCTCTTGATAAAGTCCTGTACAAGTGGTTGGTCAAAAGGTTAGAGCAAATGGAATTGGTGAGTAATATATTGATGTGGATTAAGATCTGGTTATTAGACAGACAGCAAAGAGTGGGAATAAATAGATCTTTCCCAGGTTTCCCAGGTTCAACACCCCCTCCACTTTCTTAGAAGTTTAAGAAGATTTGTCCTGTCACCAAATACTCCAACAAACTTCTACAGATGCACTGTTGAAAGTATCCTATTGAACAGTTCCCTTATACAATGAGATGGACTCTGACCTCACAATCTACCTTGTTGTGACCTTGCACCTTATTGCACTGCACTTTCTCTGTAGCTGTGACACTTTACTCTGTACTGTTATTGTTTTTACCTGTACTACATCAATGCACTCTGTACTAACCCAATGTAACTGCACTGTGTAAGGAATTGACCTGTACGATTGGTTTGTAAGACAAGCTTTTCACTGTATCTCGGTACAAGTGACAATAATAAACCAATACCAATACCAATCCTGACTGGTTGCATCATAGCCTGGGATGGCAATTCAAATGCATGACCTCTTGCACTACCATTGACTTGTCTCTGATTGTGTTTTCTGAAAAGACTGATTTTCGCACGTTCTTTTCTTCACTGTCTTCTATAATTTATAAATTATTTACGTTCTCTGTGTTGTCTGAATCCATGTTTTTCACTGTACCTGTACCTCACCGTACTTACGCACATGACAATAAACTTGACTTAACTTGACTTGGATGTTCCTAATGGGGTTGCACAGAGATTGGTGCTTGAGCCCCAGCTATTTATGGTCAATGCCGCCAAGAGTCATATTTCCCATTTACCAATGATACAAAACTAGAGGGACTGTGAATAGAGAGGTAGGTGTAAATAGGCTTCGCGAGAACATAGACAAGATGAATGAATGGGCGAGAATGTGGCAGACGCAATATAATGCGGAAAGTACAGGGTTATCTACTGTGCACAAACAGAAATGTGGATCTTTTTTAAATGGTGAGAGATTGGGTAAGGTTGATGTCCTAATTGTCCTTGTCTACAAGCCAATGTGAAGATGTAGTAAGCAATTAAGAAGGCAAGTGGTATGTTGGCCTTTATTATGGGAGGAATTGAGTACAGGAGTAAAGATGTCTTAGCTGCGGTGAGACTGTACCTGGAGTGTTTGTGCACAGTTTTGGTCTCCTCACTTAAATAAAGGATGTCCTTGCCTTAGAGAGAGTTCAGTGAAGATTCGCTGGACTGGTTCCTTGGATGGCAAGCTTCCTGTATGAGGAAGGATTACGCGGACTGGGCCAGTACTTCTCTAGGGAATCAAAGAGTCACAGGAGTTCTCAGGGTAACACACAGAATTCTTACAGGGCTCAACAGGCTAGATATAGGGAGAATATTTCCCCTAACTGAGGAGTCTAGGACCACAGGTCACTGTCTCAGAATAGGGGTCAGACCTTTAGGACAGTGAAGAGGAGAAGTTTGTCAATTCATAGGATGGTCAATCTATGGAATTCTCAAAACCCTAGGGATATGAGTGCTCAGTCATCAAGTTCCTCCTGCAGATTATCTGTTGCTCCAGATTCCAGCATCTGCAGTCTCTTGTGTCTCCATAAACAGAGATTGACGGATTTTGTCAGCAAAACAAAAGAGCTGGTCATTGATTTCAGGAAGTGGGGTAGTGCACACGCTCCTGTTTACATCAATGATGCTGAGGTCTAGATGGCTGAGAGCTTCAAGTTCCTAGGAGTGAACATCACCCATAGCCTGTCCTGGTCCAACCACGTAGACGCCACAGCCAAGAAAGCTCACCAATGCCTCTACTTCCTCAGGAGGATAAGAAATCCGGCATGTCCCTGTTGACCCTCACCAATTTTTATGGTGCACCATAGAAAGCATCCTAACTGGATATATCACGGCTTGGTATGGCAACTGCTCTTCCATGATCGCAAGAAACTGCAGAGAGTTGTGGACACAGCTCAGCACATCAGGGAAACCAGTCTCCCCTCCATGGACTCTGTCTACACTCCTCACTGCCTCAGTAAAGCAGCCAACATAATCAAAGACCCCACCCACCCAGAATGTTCTCTCTTCTCCCTTCTCCCATCAGGCAGAAGATACAAAAGCTTGAAAGCACGTACCACCAGGCTCAAGGACAGCTTCTATCCCGCTGTTATAAGACTATTAAATGGTTCCCTAATATGATAAAATGGACTCGAGTTCACAATCTACCTCATTATGGGCTTGCACCCGATTGTCTGCCTGCACTGCACTTTTTCTGTAGCTGTGACACTTTATTCTGCATCCTGTTATTGTTTTACCTTGTACTACCTCAATGCACTGTGTAATAAGATAAGGTATCTTTATTAGTCACATGTACATCAAAACACACAGTGAAATGCATCTTTTGTGTAGAGTGTTCTGGGGGCAGCCCACAAGTGGCACCAACATAGCATGCCCACAACTTCCTAACCAGTACGTCTTTGGAATGTGGGAGGAAACCGGAGCACCCGGAGGAAACCCAGGCAGACACAGGGAGAACGTACAAACTCCTTACAGACAGTGGCCAGAACTGAATCTGGCTCGCTGGCGCTGTAAAGCGTTACGCTAACCGCTACACTACCGTGCAATGAATTGATCTGTACGAACGGTATGCAAGACAAGCTTTTCACTTCACAAGTGACAATAATAAACCAATTCCAATCCCAACCTTCTCCAATCTCTGATCTCTCTCCCGACACTCAGACCCTGAGATTGTCCACGTCCCAAGCTCGATGCTTGATCTGCCGACCCTGATCCCTCGCTGTTTTCCATGCCTGCCTGACCATCTGAGCTAATGTGCTCTGATCCCATCTCCAAAGCTGTCCAAACTGCCAGGTTACAGTGCTTGACCTTTCCTGACCCCAGCACAGACCTGATCAGCTAGCACTACGGAACAACAACTTAGTTCTGATGCAGGATCCCACACCTAAAACACTTACTGTTTCTCCTTCCACATCCAAAGCACCCCTGGGCCTGTACTCAATGGAGTTCAGAAGGATGAGGGGGGATTTCATCGAAACCTACCAGATACTGAAAGGCCTGGATAGAGTGGATGTGGAGAGGATGTTTCCATTAGTAGGAGAGTCTAGGACCAGAGGGCACAGCCTCAGAATAAAGGTCGTCCCTTTAGAACTGAGGTGAGGGGGAATTTCTTCAACTAGAGGGTGGTGAAGCTGTTGAATACGTTGCCACAGAGGCCAAGTCATTGGGCGTGTTTAAGGCAGAGATTGATAGGTCCCTGATTGGTAAGGGGGTTAAGGGTTATGGGGAGAAGGCAGGAGAATGGGGTTGAAAAAAATGAGCCATGATTGAATGCTGGAGCAGACTTGATGGGCCAAATGGCCTAATTCTCTCTTCTATCTTATGGTCTTACCAGAATATATTGTTCATCTATTCACTGGGTGGGCATCAGTTTTCCCAGAACTGAAGGTGTAGCTAAGAGTCAACATTGTTGGTGTGCTGGAGTCACATGTAGACCCAAATGGATCAGGATGGCATAGGTCCTTCACTGAGTAAACCATAGTCACCATTATTGGGACTGGCTCTTTAACATTTATATACCAATCAGGTGTGACTGAATGGCGGAGCAGACTCGATGGGCCAAATGGACTAATTCCGCTCCTATATCTTATGGTCTTATGGTCAGCTTCTATCAGAATGGGAGGTGCTCTGGGTGAAATGCTAAACTGAGAATCTTGTTCTGCCCAGTTGGATGAGTGCCATAGATCGTGTCCAACTTCACACCTTGCCCTGGTGTGAATCACATCAACAGAACACTGGTCTAACACCCTAACAATGACACAGCCACATCCCAGCAGCAGAGGCAAACAAAGGCACTCACCCAATCTCCCCATGGATGCAACACTCAGGGTCTTGTCCCTTGATGTTAGTGAAGCCCTTCCAGCAGCTAGCAAATTACTTGTCCCACACACACACACATTTCTGGCCAGCAGCTTCAGCTGGAGATCTGTTGGTCTTCAGTGACCCAATGTGACTCAGAGCCTCCTGTGGAACACAGAATTGTGCCGAGCAGACAAAATAGCAGTGGTTAGGTATTGTTGTGCTGGTTGGTGTTCCAGCTTGTAGGTTAAGAAAGCAGCTCGGTGATAGTTACATATACACCCACAGATGGGATGAATCAGCCTCGGCTTGTTTAACAGTTTTTACATTTTCACCAGTTCTGCGTTTTTTTTTCACATCTTGCTGATGAGACATTAAATTGAAGTTTGCATCCTGCGTCAGGTGGGTGTGAAGGATTTGTATCTGGGGTGTTATCTGCATTGTTCTGTCCTGCAAGCAATGGTGTGAGAAGTGTGATGGGCTTGGTTACTGATTCTACACTGATGGGCTGAAGTCACGAGTTCAGATTCCACATGGTAGATGGAATTACTCTTTCATTAAACATCCAACAGACTTTTATAAAAACTCATCCTGTTCACAAATGTTCTTCAGAGAAGGCCATCAGCTGTTCTTAAATAAAACAGAACATGTTAGAAACGTTCAGCAGGTCAGGAGGCATCTGTGGAGGAAGTAACAGAGTTAATTAGACAGCACCTTCCAAACCCACCACCTCTACCAGCTAGAAGGACAAGGGCAGCCACAGCACAGGGAACACCACCCCCTGGGAGTTGCTCTCCAAGCCACAAACCATCTCGACTTGGAAACATATCGCCGTTCCTTCACCGTCTGTTGTGAAACAGATTTAGGGTCTCAAAAGGCAAGGACTCTGAACACAGTCTGGCAATAAATGATTTATTATAAAAGGCAAACGGGGAAAATGATAACGGGAATAACACACACACACATACACACGTGCATGGTTTATAGCAAGCGTGGGAAAATTGCAACGGGGTAAAATACACACACACACACACACACACACACACACATAACAAACTAGGTACATACAATCAAGGAAAAGCAATACGATACCTTCCACCCCTTGACTCAGTGCAGGCATGGCTCTCTGCTACTAGGGACACTAACTAAAACGCTCCCAACCTTTAAACAGTGCACACCTCACCAATGATTTCTCCAGCGCCGTCCCACGGTACTTGGCCTGGAGTGAAGCAGGGTGGTCCCTAGAAGGTCGCAAAGAGGAAGAGCCGAGCACACGTGGCACCCTTTATAGTGCTGGAGGGCAGGGGGGTCCAGCCCAGGTAATTTACAAAGGCCAATGGCTCGGTGCCAGCAAGGACTAATCGATTACAAAGGCCAATGGCTCAAGGCCAAGTACAAAGGCATTTAAAGTGACCAATGGTCAGGTGTGCACTGATGGGTGGGGTGGGGCCAAACCTTGATTGGCAGTGGTGTGTCTTCTGACCAGGTAAAGGGCAGTGCTGTCACGTGACAGCCACGACTCTCCACAATACACCGTCGCTGGGTCACAATCCTGGAGCTCCCTCCCTACCAGCACTGTGGGTCCACCCACACCTCAAGGACTGCAGTGGTTCAAGAAGGCAGCTCACCACCACCTTCTCAAGGGCAATTAGGGATGGGCAATTAAATGCTGGCTCAGCCTGCGAAATCAAAATCCCTTGAATGAATAAATGTCAATGACCCTTTGCACCACTTTTAGCTTGAGTACGGTTCCCTCGTTTCAGAAAGGTGCACTCATTTTATTCTGAGTTGCAACCTTTTGGATCCAACTTCAGTCATTAAGTACTCAAGTTGCACACATTGATGTCATTATCAAATGCAAAAAATACAGGCGGTCAGTGCATTACAGGGGGAGGTTTGCGTTCTGGAAAACCATCCGTATTGGCAATTTTCCGTTTTGTGAAACCACATCATCTGCGCATGTGTAAGGAAATGTAAGTTGTAAAAAAATTAGTTTTGTGTTGTTTTCTTGGTTTTATTTTCACATAAATTCAATGAGAGTGAATTTTTATTCCCTTTCTCAGATTTTTTTGGTAGTGATTTGTGAATTCTGTAAGGGCAAATTTCCGTTGCCTGAATCACTGTAACGCAAGGGTCACCTGTATGACCAGGAACCTCAAGAAGGCAACACCCATCATCAAGGACTCTCACCACTCGGGACGTGCCCTCTTCTCGTTACTACCATCAGGGAGGAGGTACAGGAGCCTGAAGACCCACACTCAACGATTCAGGAACAGCTTCTTCCCCTCTGCCATCAGATTTCTGAACGGTCCATGAACCCATGAACACTACCTCGTTATTACTTTTTTTTGTACTGTTTATTTGTAATTCATAGTAATTTTATCTCTTTGCGCTGTCTTGCTGCCACAACAAATCTCACGCCCTATAAGTCAGTGATAATAAATCTGTTTCTGATTCTGGGGCTGAACTGTTTCTGTAAATGACAGGTCCAGTCTCCCAATGGACACTAAGAATAGCTGGGAGCAAGCACTTCAAAACAGGAGCAAATGAACCCAATTTCTAATCCAGTGTACTTGTTATCCAATGGCTTGACTTCCACCAATGTAACTAATTTTTTTTGAAGTGTGTTTGATTGTGCAACATTCGGTGTAGCCAGATTTGATTGCAAAATCAAAATAATGAAAGGTTTTGATTACTCAAAATGATTTCAGGCATTGGAATACCAGGAATTAAACTATTAAGTCAGCATTTCCTGTTGTAATCTACTACAGAGCATGGATATAAACACACTATTCTATTCTGCATGTGCTGCTCCCTAATCAGTTGGACATGAAAGCCACAAAGCCAGTCCTGTTGTGAATCAGAACCTCCACTGATTCATCCAAACATCTCTGGTCCATGGGTAGGCTTGAAAAAAGCACAGAAGGAGATCTTTGATGTCTCTTCATGCAAAGCCTTGCCAAATCCCTTCCTAAATATCGTAACTTGCTTCAAGCCGCATAGACCAATCATCCCCTATTACTTGTCCAGTCCACCAATGCTTTGGCTTTAAAACTGTGATTCTTGTGTTCCAATTCATCCATAAGCTTGTCGCTACTACCTCTGTAACATCCTCCCAACTTGAAATGCTCCAAGATTCCTGTGCTGCTTGCATTCCGTCCTCCTACGCATCCCTGGTTTTCAAACCTCCCTAAACCACTCTGTTTTCCCACTTCTCTCCCTTCCAAGAGACACCTCAACATGTAACTGCCTGGCCAAGCTTTTAGACACCTGCCTTCGTATCCCATTGGTCTGGTTTTGACAGAATTCATTCTGAGTGTCGAACGGTTGTGTAACTGCAGAGGGAACAGTGAGAATCATCAGAAGATCCGGTGGTGAGGGAGGCCATTTGGCCCAGAGTATCCATATTGTCTAATCAGTTCCCTTGTCCTTTCTTTACAAGCACTCAGTCCCATTCAAGAATTTCTCCATTTCCCTTCCTAAGTTCCGATTAAGCCTTTGAGGAAGAGCGTTGCAAATCTGGACAACTCTTTGCAGAAAAAAGATCTGCTAACCTTCCCTCTGGTTCTTCTTACTGGTCACATTTAATTCCTACCTCTAGTCATCAAACCTCCCCCTTTGACCATTGGGAAAAGTTTCTGCTCACTTACTTTGACAGAAACCTTCGGGATTTTGAAGAAGAATTGCAGCATTCTTTAAAAATAAGCCTTTATTCATGTCTCTGTTTTGCTTTACCTCAGTAAACAGGGCCTCTTCCTGTGTGGTTTGCCTGTAGTTCATATTACAACATGGCACTGGGCAGATTGTGCAATGCTCTCTGACCTGAGAGAAGAGGATGTGTGCATGCAGGGTGGGGAGGCTGGAGGTCCAGGGGTCGGTCACCAGCCAACCATAATTCCTTTGGAAAGATTCCAAAACTGGGACAGGATATCAGAACCTCTCCATCATTCACACCAGGCAAAGTACGAGAATGGGAATTTTTGAACCTTCCCAGAACAAAAGCCGGCATTGCACTGTCAGTCCTGTTAATATGTAATGCGCTTGCTTCAACACTTCTTAACATACTAAGGACTTAACTCTCAGATCTGGCTCAGATTTGAAGAATTATTGGTTACTGAGAATGTTTCAATTCTGAGTGAAACCTGAACATGATCTCTGATTTGGAGGAGGGTTTGCTTCTGTTATGTTTGATGTGGTTTTGACATCTTTGACCAAACTTTAGGTCACCCGTCCAGATATCCCCCTGTGCGTCTCTCTGCATCAATTTTAGTTTGATAGCACTTCTGCAAAGCACTGTGCCACAGAAAAGGTACAGTCTAAATGGATGCTGTGGTAACTGTGATATCCTCCCAGGGGACTATGCAGAAATGCCTCCTAAACTCAGTCGCTCTTTGGAGTAAATAAATGTGCCTATTCCCCATCTAAATGAAAAACACTATGATGCTGGAGGAACTCAGCAGACCAGGCAGCATCCGTGGAGAAAAGCAGGAGGTCAATGTTTCGGTTCAGGACCCGAAACATTGACCGCCTGCTTTTCTCCATGGATGCTGCCTGGCCTGCTGAGTTCCTTCAGCATCATCGTGATTTTCATCTAGATTCCAGCATCTGCAGTCCTTTGTTTCCCTGTCTATATACTTTTTCCACTGACATTGTTCTAATTGCCCTAACATATCTCAGAACCTTTACGCCTCTCCATTCTCTGCCTGGACATAAGGTTGTAATCATAGAAACGTGGAGTTGTACAGCACATGTCAACATTTTTGCCCAACTACACTAATCCCATTTGCCTGCCCAAAGTCCATATTCTTCTATGCCTTGTCCTTTTCAGTGCCTGTTTAAATGTTTCTTAAACCTATTGATTGTATCTGGTTCCACGACTTCCTCTGGCAGCCCATTCCAGATATCAACCACTCACTGTGTAAAAAAAACTTTCCCCTAAAATCCCCTGAGCTCCTTCCTTTCATCTTCAACCCATGTCCTCTTGTTTTTGACACCTTTACTAGGGGAAAAAGATTCTAACTACCATCCCCATCTGCGCCTCTTCTATTTTTATATATCTCCATCAGGTCACCCCTCATCCATCAACGCTCCAGGGAAAACAAGTCCGGTCCCTCCCCATAACTGAAGTCCTCCAATCCAGGCAACGTCCTGGTGAATCTCCTCTGCACTCTCTCCAGCACAACCAGACGTCCTTTCTATAGTGTGGCAACCTGAACTGCACACAATATTCCAAGTTCAGTCTAGCCAGTGATTTGTAAAGTTATAACATCATCTCCCAACCTCTATATTCTGTGTCCTGAGCTATGAAGGCAAGAATGCCCAATGTCTTCTTCACCACCTTATCAACCCTGTCATTTATGTCATGTTCTCTTGCTCAACAGCTCAGGGTGAGAGGAATCTCATAGGGAGTATTGTGTGGTATAGTAGTGTAATGGTTAAGACACTGGATCAGCAGCCAGAATCCTGGGCCATTGATCCAGAGACATGAGTTCAAATCCCACTATGACAAATGAGGAATTAAGATTGAAGAAACTAAATAAATTGGTGTATAAGTGTTTAAGAGACAGTCTCAATAATAACTATAAAACAATTGAATTGTAAAAACCCATCTGGTTTACTGAGTGAAGGAACTTTGCCATCCTAACCCATTTGGGTCTACATGTGACTCCAGGACACTAACGTTGTTGACTCTTAGCTGCCCCTTCAGTTCTGGGAAAACTAGGGGTGGGCAAATGTATACCAGTGCACACCCAGTTGAATGGATGAACAATACATTCTGGTAAGACCATAAGATATAGGAGCAGAATTAGGCCATTCAGCCCATCGAGTTTGCTCCACCATTCGACCATAGCTGTTTTTTTTTCAACCCCATTCTCCTGCCTCCTCCTTGTAACCTTTAACCCATTTACCAATCAAGAACCTATCAATCTCTGCCTTAAATACACCCAGTGACTTGGCCTCCACAGCCATTTGTGGCAACAAATTCCACAGATTCAGCACCCTCTGGCTAAAGAAATTCCTCCTCATCTCAGTTCTAAAGGGACATCCCTTTATTCTGAGGCTGTGCCCTCAGATCCTAGACTCTCCTCCTGATGGAAACGTCCTCTCCATGCCCACTTTATAAGATAGGATATCTTTATTAGTCACATGTACATTGAAACACACAATGAAATGCATCTTCTGTGTAGAGTGTTCTGGGGGCAGCCCGCAAGTGTCACTACGCTTCTGGTGCCAACACAGCATGCCCACAACTTCCTAACCCGTACGTCTTTGGAATGTGGGAGGAAACCGGAGTACCCGGAGGAAACCCACGCAGACACGGGGAGAATGTACAAACTCCTTACAGACAGCGGCCGGAATTGAACCCGGGTCGCTGGCGCTGTAATAGCATTACGCTAACCACTACACTACTGCCCTTTCAGTATTCGGAAGGTTTCAATGAGATCCCCCCCTCATCTTTCTGAACTCCATCCAGTACAGGCCCAGAGACATCAAACGTTGGTATGAATCAGATGGACTGTGATAAGAAAAAGTTCAAGGCAACCAAAATACCAATTTTTTTTTAATGCCTCAATGAATTTTTCCCCTGGCTGCTCACAGCAATAATTCCTGCAGATCCCAGGAGGACTGGAGGACTGCGCAGCACTGAGACGTCGCTAGTAGACCCACCGTCTCATGGCTCCAGTGATCTGGATTCGATCCCGGCCCCTGGCGTTGCCTTGTAGAGTTTGTGCCTTCTTCCTGTGACTGCGTGGGTTTTCCTCTGGGTGCTCTGGTTTCCTCCCACACCAAAAAATTTATGGGTTGGAGGGTTAATTGGTTGGGTAAATTGCCCTTAGTGTGTAGGTGAGTGGTAGATTCGGGTGGCGGGGGGAAGGGGGAGTTGATGGGACTATGGGGGGAATAAAATGGGATTAGTGCAGGTTAGGGTGGTAAAGAAGGCGTACAACGTACTTGCCTTCATCGGTTGGGGCATTGACTATAAAAGTTGGCCAGTCATGTAGCATCTGTATAAAACTTTGGTTGGGACACTTTTGGAGAATTGTGTGCATTTCTGGTCACTGCATTACAGGAAGGATATGGAGGCTTTGGAGAGGGTGCAGAAGAGATTTACCAGGACATTGCATTGTTTGGAGTGTTAACTATAAGGAGAGGTTGAACATAATTGGCTTGTTTTCTCTGGAGCATCAGAGGCTGGGGGGAGACCTGATGGAAGTTTATAAAATAGGGTAGACAGTGAGAATCTTTTTCCCAGATGGAAATGTCAAATGCTACAGGGCCTAGGTTTAAGGTGAGAGGGGATAAGTTTAAAGGAGATTTATGAGGGATTTTGCTCCACAGAGATGCCTGGAACACATTTCCAGGGAAGGTGGTGGAAGCAGATACAAAAGCAACATTTGAGAAGCATCTAGTCAGAGACCCGAACAGGCAGGGGATGGAGGGACAGAGACCATGTGCAGGTAGCTGGGATTGGTTTAGATTGGCATCATGGTCAGCACAGACATCGTGGGCCGAAGGGCCTGTTTCCTTGCTGTATCTCGCTATGACTTGCACATCTATGATTTTTATGGCTGCAGCAATGGGATCCACGCCTTCAACTGCCAAGGACCAGAGCTTGGGAGTTCCCTCACTAACCCTTTCCACCACTATTAATCCAATTATTAAACCAACTACTCGTGCTTCTGTTTGGATGACAGCTCCCTTGAGCAACAAACAATCTGATATCTTATAACTGAGAACAATGGTGGTTCCAATTGAAACCAGGTTGGTGTTTTGAAAGAAAATAATTAAAGTGACATGGATTATGAAATTGAAGAATCTCAAGTTGCACTGTAATATAATTGGCTATGCAATGTTGTCATCAAATGAATGATTACATTTCCTACCCTTTATCTTTGATAAAATATGTACATCATTCTCAGAATCAAAAGACTGTAGATGCTGGAAATCTGAACTAGAAACAGGAAATGTTAGAAACTGGAGATCAGGCAGTGGTTGTGCATAGAGAAACAGTTCATATTTCAGATCTGGGACAGATTAATCTGAGGCACGCTAATCTGTTGGCTGCATATTAATCTGATGAGTGATATTTTTAGAACTAATCATTTTTCTTCAAATGTCAGGGGATTGACAGAAAATGTACAGGTTGATTAAAGTTGTTGACTGATGACATCTGGGCTAGCTGGTTCGATTGCTTTCATGATGTGGAGGCTCTGACCAGGAGTCTGAGAAGGCAGAAGGGTCTTCTATTTTAAGGTCTCACCCAAAAAGCAGCTCTTCTGGCAGTGCAGCACTCCCTCAGTAATGCACTGGAACGCCAGTCTAGATGTCTGGGGTGGGTCTTGAACCCACCACTCCCCGACTGAGAGACAGCACCAGGTCCCAAGAGAGACTACAGATGCTGGAAATCTGGAGCAGCTCACAAAATACTAGAGCAACTCAGCGGGTTAGGGAGCATCCGTGGAGGGAAATGGACAGTCGCCATTTCAGGTCGAGACCCTTCTTCTGGACTGGAAAGAAAGAGAGGAGATAGCTGGGATAAAGCGGTGAGGGGAAGGGGTGAAGCAAGAGCTGGCAGGTGATGGGTGGATCCTGGTGTTGGGGGGGGGGCTGATAGGCAGGTTAGGGAGGGGGAGATTCGGAATGATGTCAGAAGCTGGAAGGTGATGGGTGGAAGAGGTAAAGGGCTGAAGAAGCTGGAATCTGGTAGGAGAGGACAGTGGACCGGAGATGGGAAGGAGATGGGGAGGGGAACCGGAGGGGAAGCTTCCTTTCCAGTCCCGCTGAAGGGTCTCGACCCGAAACGTCGACTGATCATTTCCCTCCATAGGCGCTGCCTGACCAGCTGAGTTCCTCCAGCATTTTGTGTGTTGCTCCAGACCCCATGGAGCTATAAATGTGTCTTAAGATTCCTGTAAAGACAGCAGTGAAGATTGGATTGGGAAATGGGCAGGTATGACTCAGATGAGCTGAAATTTTACAGAATGTTAAGAAGGAATGTGGGGTTCTGAATAGGGAACCATTCAAACAAAATTAGAAAATGGTGGAAACACTCTGCAGGTCAGGAAGCGTCTGTGGCGGGAAACAGTTAACATTTCAGATCAATGACTCCACATCTGAAGAAGGATGTTGACCTGTGGAATATCCCCTGCATTTTCTGCTTTTAATTCAGATTTCCAGCAACTGCAGTCATTTTGCTTTTCAAAGCATTTAATTATAGAGAGTGAATTCAAGGAAATCACTCTTTTTGAGGTACTTCGCCAGTTGTTGAGAATTCCAGAGAGCAATTGCAATCTTTTAATTACTTATTTACAGGAATTCAGACCAAGGCATTAGTAAGAATTCCGTGTTGCACAATACTTGCTTCAAACTCCAGGAGTGCTGACGTCGGTCTGAAGCTGACGACTAGCCACTTGCTCCCCCTCTTGGCCCAGTTAGGAAGTGCACAGCAATTTCCCACATTGAGCTGAATGGATTATCCCAATGATAAACATATTGACGGCGACCTTTAACATAGGAACACTCAGGGAACACAGCACAGAGGGCAGTACAGCACAGGAACAGGCCCTTCGGCCCACAATATCTGCGCTGGACATGGTGCTAACTTAAATTAAATCCCTTCTGCCTGCACATGATCCACATCCCTCCACTCTCTGCAGATTCATGTGTCTGTCTAAAAGCCTCATAAACGCCTCTGTCGTATCTGCCTCCACCACCACCCCCTGGCAGCCTGTTCCAGGCACCCACCGCGCTCTGTGTGAAAAACTTGCCCTGCACACTCCCTTTAAACTTTCCTCCCTCACCTTAAATGCATGTTCTCCAGTATTTGACATTTCTACCCTGGGAAAAAGGTGGACTGTCTACCCTATCTATTCCTCTCATAATTTTATAAACTTCTATCAGGTCTCCCCTCAGTGTACGACAGTCCAGAGAAAACAACTCAAGTTTGTCCAACCTCTCCTAATAGCTCATACCCTCTAATCCAGGCAGCATCCTGGTGAACCTCTTCTGCACCCTCTCCAAAGCCTCCACATCCTCCCTGCAATGGGACGACCAGAACTGCACACAGTACTCCAGACTGTATCTCTTGAATTTTTTTTACTATTATTGATAATGACAACTTAAGCCAAGTTATTTTGTCATTTTCTCCTTTATAACACAGTTTCAGTTTGTATTCTCTGGGACTGCCACAAAGGTGAAGTGGGAATGATTATAATGCTAGGGCAAGAAATAGTGGCAATGCATCGCCACCCACTGGTAATGCGTGATTACTGCAACTGATGTTTCCCTTCAAGTCCTGACTCCATCTGAAGTCAGCAAGACTTAAGAATAACTTTAAAGTGGAGCACATCCTTCATGGAGGTGTTCTTGGCAAAGAAAGGATGCATTAACTCCATTAAGTTATTTGATTGCAATTCCCAAGGTGATGTTTGTCTTCCCGAATCCTGAATATTTTTCCATTAGGGGATGGTTTCAAGGAGGAGTGAGCTTTGGGGATTGGGGATGGGGTAGTTTCCTGGTCCTCTGACCAAAATTTATCCATCAACTATTAACGCCAATGGTTTACCTGTGAATTATCTCCTTGCTGCTGTGGACAATAAAACAAAAAGTGATTGAAACACACAGCAAGTCAGTCAGCATCTGTGGAAAGAGAAGCAGAGTTAATGTTTTAGATTGATGACCTTCCATGGGGTCTTGCTGTGCACAAATGACATTCTACCTTCCTGCCACCATAATTGTGCAGCAAGCTTCTTCTTCTTTGAGAGACTGAGGAGATATGTTTTATAAACAATCCTATCCTGTCCTTATGTTATGAACATAGAACATAGAACAGTGCCAAACATGATGCTGAATTAAACTAAATCTCTTCTGCCTGTACGTGGTCTATATTTCCTGTCCCTTGTCTCTGTTTAGATGCTTCTTAAATGTTACTATTGTATCTGCTTCCCCCAATACCCCTGGCAGCCTGTTCCAGCGTCCCACCACTCTCTGTGTAAAAAACTTGCCCCACACATCTCTTTCAAACTTTCCCCCTCCCACCTTAAATTCCATCAATCTACCTTGGTTTGGCAACTGCTCTGCCCAAGACCGCAAGAAATTGCAGAGAGTTGTGCACACTGCCCAGTCCGTCACGCAAACCAGCCTCCCCTCCATGCACTTCCTGCTGCCTCGGGAAAGCAGCCAACATAATCAAAGACCCCTCTCACCCCGATCATTCTCTCTTCCCCCCCCCTCCCATCGGGCAGAAGATACAAAAGCTTGAGAACATGTACAACCAGGCTTAAGGACAACTTCTATCCCACTGTTATAAGACTCTTGAATGGTCCCATTGTATGATAAGATGGACTCTTGACCACACAATCTCCCTCGTCATGGCCTTGCACCTTATTGTCTACCTGCACTGCACTTTCTCTGTAACTGTAACACTTTATTCTGCATTCTGTTATTGTTTTCCCTTGTACTACCTCAATGCACTGTTGTAATGAAATGATCTGTATGGATGGCATGTAAAACAAAGTTTTTCATTGTACCTCAGTACATGTGACAATAATAAACCAATTTACCAACTTAAAAGAAGAAGAGAATTTATACAGTGAGTAGAGAGAGTTTCAGTAAATGTTCACAAACACTCTGTGCCTGCAGTGGGTAGTGATGTGGTTCTTTTATTCATGTATTTCAGTTGCTTATATCTCATGAAGTTGTGACAAAATCATTTTGGGATGAAGGTGGACTCCATCATGATTGGGTGGGTTCAGTACACTGCACCTTCGGAAGGCATTTCCACAGCCCTTGTGGAACAGGTCATGGGATGCATTGTAGTCCTGTTGCTAGGCTTGTAGTGTATGGGGTTGGACTAACAACCTAGGGATCTGAGTTCAAATCCCAACACAATGGCTGGAGAGTCAAAATTCTATTCATAAAATAAATCTAGAATTTAAAAAGCTAGTGATAAGCTCTGTGAAAACTGCAGGTTATCATTAAAATACCTGGATAGAGTGGACGTGGAGAGGATGTTCCCATCAGGAGGAAAGTCTAGGATTCGAGGGCACAGCCTCAGAATAAAGGGACGTCCCTTTAGAACTGAGATGAGGAGGAATTTCTTCAGCCAGAGGGTGGTGAATCTGTGGAATTTGTTGCCACAGAGGGCTGTGGAGGCCAAGTCATTGGGTGCATTTAGGGCAGAGATTGATAGGTTCTTGACTGGTAAGGGGGTTAAGGGTTACTGAGAGAAGGCGGGAGAGTGGGGTTAAAAAAAATCAGCCATGATTGAATGGCGGAGCAGACTCGATGGGCCGAATGGCCTAATTCTGCTCCTATATCTTGTACTTTATGGTCTGAAATGTCGGTTTCATTGAGGCCTTTGGGAGAAGGAAGACAGAGTGTGTCGGCTTTGAAGTGACTTAGCAAGAGACAGTTCAAGAGCAGTTAGGGAGAGGTAAGAAATGCTGGCCTTCCTCGTGACACCCATGTCCCGTGGATGACTTAACAAGTTCATGGTAACTTCAACTCCAAGAGCAGTTAATCAACTCAAAACAGCCTGTGGGTAGGGTGAAAGGTGGTAACTCCACACCCTGGTCTCCTGGAGATAAGGAAGAACCTCCAGGATGCACCTGTGAGTCCATTGAAGTGTCTCACTTGGGGTTGGGAAGGTGGGTGTTGGGAAGAGGGGATGATTTTCAGTCTTTGCTCCCTCCACTTGGATGCATGGAATCATTTTTCCCTGCTCCGCACTTCACTACTTTGCTCTTGGGAAATATCTGAAATGAAATTAAAGAATTGAGATTTCTGAGTAAAATTGAGACGACGTCTCCTTTGTGGAAGAACTGATTTTCATTTAACCTCCCAAATGATCACACTTATTGCAATTATATTAACAAAGGGGGCAGCAGATGGGGTGGATAAAGATCCTTTTGACTTAATTTGCTAAGATAAAAGCAGAGTGCCCATCGACTCTCTTGCTTTAGACGTGGATCAGCACTCCATGATGCCGCTGATGAGATCAGGTCACCAAGTATTTCCTCAACATAACAAATGGTACTTCATCAAACAGCACAGTAGCACAGCTGGTAGAGCCGCTGCCTCACAGCTCTGGAGACCCGGGTTCAATCCCGACCTCCGGTGCTGTCTGTGTGGAGTTTGTGGCCGTGTGGGTTTCCTCAAGGTGCTCTGGTTTCCTCCCACATCCCAAAGATGTACGGGTTGGTAGGTTAATAGGTTAATTGGTAACTGTAAGTTCCCCCTAGTTTATGACTGATAGGTAGAATCCAGGGAGCTATTGATGGGAATCTGGGAAGAATTGATTAGAGGGAAAATTAGTGGGAGAATGGGATTGCTCTGTGAGCCGGAATAGACACGATGGGCCGAACAAAATGGCTTCCTTCTATGTTGCAAGAAAAGACGGGGGAGAAACGTTGACTCCCATGTCACATCTCCCATGACATCTCAGTCCAGGTGACCAAAAATTCGGTCAACAAGGTACGGTTATTGAGGAGCACCTTAAAGGAGATAGAGAGGAGGATAGAGGTTTCAGAGCTTGGGGCTTGGGCTACTGAAGGCAAAGCAACCGATGGTGGTGTGAGAGACATCAAAGGGGAGAAAAGGCCAGAAAAGACGTGACATTACCACAGCAGGTTTGGCAGTGCTAGGCATTGGATTGGAACATCTCTAGGTCAACGAAAGGCAAGGTGGAGGGGAGTGGGTACTGGGATTCAACATTAATGTAGAAGCCCTTCTCAAAGCCATTGTATGGAAATGTGGCCATTTGATGAGGACTTCACGTACATGGGGTTGACCTGTTCCAGAAGGGCTTGGATGTGTCTCCTCATGTTCCTGTCTTGGGCTGGACATTTTGTACCCGCGTAAAGCCAACGGGGATTTGGGCGTCCCCCAGCGACCCAGTCTTTAGAACTGCTCTGTGTTGCCTCTGCTGCGGCCCTTCCTTCAGGATGGGGGAAAACTGTCTCTCCTCATCCCTGGGGACGTGTCTGGAAATGGTCAGGACCAGAACGCACGCCGCTATTGCCGTGCCACCCACGCTGAAGAGGATGGCTCCGACCAGCTTGCTGACCTCGAGGGCCTCGTTGTACTCGATGGCCCGCTTGTCCACGACAAGGAAGTCGTCTTCTCCGATGCCTTCGATCTTCGGGGGTACCAGGTATCCGGTGGTGACTGTTGCCATGCCGACGAGGAAGAGGATGGTCCCCGCTGACAGGCCTACCTGGAAACAACAAGAGGAACAATATTGATCCATCCCCTGATTCTAGTTTCGCACAACAGAGGAATGGGGAAATTTCATTAGTTTGTAGCACCAGAGGAGAGCAATTCAAATTGGCAGGACATCAAGTATTCAGTTCCCTTCATTCTTTCTGTGGTGATAATCTTTTACAGATTTGTTTCTTTGACTGCATGGCATTGAGTATAGGAGTTGGGACATAATGTTGCAGTTGTATAACTCGTTGGTGAGGCCGCACTTGGAGTATTGTGTACAATTTTGGTCGCCCTGTTATAGGAAAGATGCGGCTAAACTGGAAAGAGTGCAGAGAAGACTTACGAGGATGTTGCCAGCACTAGAGGGCCTGAGTTATCGGAAGAGGTTGGCCAGACTAGGTCTTTATACTTAGAACGTAGGAGAATGAAGGGCGACCTTACAGAAGTGTTTCAAATTATGAGAAGCATAGGCAAGGTGGACGGTAACAGTCTGTTCCCCAGGGTCGGGGAGTCCAAAACTGGGGGGCATACTGTAGGTTTAGGGTGAGAGGGGAAGGATTTAAAAGGGACCTGAGGGGCAACTTCTTCACACAGAGGGTGGTGAGTATATGGAAAGAGCTGCCAGAGGAAGTGGTTGAGGCAGGTACAATAGTATCATTTAGGAAGCACTTGGATAGGTACATGGAGGGGAGGGGCCTGGAGGGATATGGACCGAACACAGGAAATTGAGACGAGCTGGGTGGACAATATGGTTGGCATGGACTGGTTGGGTCAAACAGGCCTCTATCCATGCTGTATTCCATGACCCTATGGATCATATTGGAATTATTATCCAAGGAAAATCGCAGTCAAAAAAACGAGGCTATGTGTGCTTATTAATGAAGGGATTCCAATTAATTTTTAAACCATAGAACCATAGAACAATACAGCACAATACAGGCCCTTTGGCCCACAATGTTGTGCCGGCCTTCAAACCACACCTAAGGCTATCTAACCCCTTCCTCCCACATATCCCTCTATTTTAAATTCCTCCATATGCTTATCTAACAATCTCTTGAACTTGACCAATGTATCAGCCTCCACCACCATCCCAGGCAGCGCATTCCATGCACCAACCACTCTCTGAGTGAAAAACCTCCCTCTGACATCTCCCTTGAACTTCCCACCCATTACCTTATAGCCATGTCCTCTTGTATTGAGCATTGGTGTCCTGGGAAAGAGGTGCTGGTTGTCCACTCTATCTATTCCTCTTAATACCTTGTACACCTCTATCATGTCTCCCCTCATCCTCCTTCTCTCCAATGAGTAAAGCCCTAGTTCCCTTAGTCTCTCCTCATATTCCACACTCTCTAATCCAGGCAGCATCCTGGTAAATCTCCTCTGAACCCTCTCCAATGCCTCCACATCCTTCCTATAATGAGGCGACCAGAACTGGACACAGTACTCTAAGTGTGGTCTAACCAGAGCTTTGTAAAGCTGCATCATTACTTCGCGGATCTTAAACTCGATCCCACGACTTATGAAAGCTAACATCCCATAAGCTTTCTTAACTACCCTATCTACTTGTGAGGCGACTTTCAGTGATCTGTGGATATGAACCCCCAGATCCCTCTGCTCCTCTACACTGCCCAGAATCCTGCCATTTACCTTGTACTCTGCCCCAGAGTTTGTCCTTCCAAAGTGTACCACCTCACACTTCTCCGGATTGAACTCCATCTGCCACTTGTCAGCCCAGCTCTGCATCCTATCAATATCCCTCTGTAAGCTTCGACAGCCCTCCACACTATCCACAGCACCACCGATCTTTGTGTCATCTGCAAACTTGCTAACCCAGCCTTCCACCCCCTCATCTAAGTCATTAATAAATATCACAAAAAGTAGAGGTCCCAGAACTGATCCCTGTGGGACACCACTAGTCACAGCCCTTCAATCCGAATGCACTCCCTCCATCACAACCCTCTGCTTTCTACAGGCAAGCCAATTCTGAATCCACACTGCCAAGCCTCCCTGGATCCCTTGGCCTCTGACCTTCTGAAGAAGCCTACCGTGCGGACCATTGTCAAACGCCTTACTAAAATCCATGTAGACCACATCCACTACACTACCCTCATCAATCTCCCTGGTCACCTCCTCAAAGAACCCTATCAGGTTTGTGAGGCAAGATCTCCCCTTCACAAAGCCATGCTGGCTGCCCCTAATCAGTCCATGATTCTCTAAATGCTCATAGATCCTATCTCTTAGAATCCTTTCTAACAGCTTACCCACCACAGACATAAGGCTCACTGGTCTGTAATTCCCTGGACTATCCCTACTACCTTTTTTGAATAAGGGGACAACATTCGCCACCCTCCAATCCTCCGGTACCATCCCCGTGGACAACGAGGACTCAAAGCTCCCAACCAACGATTCAGCAATCTCCTCCCTTGCCTCACGGAGCAGCCTGGGGAATATTCCATCAGGCCCCGGGGACTTATCTGTCCTAATATTTTCTAACAGCTCCAACACATCCTCTCTCTTGATACCTACATACTCTAGAACTAATGTTAATATTTGCTCCATTGATGTGCAATAAACAAAACTTTATATTTGCGAATAAACTAATTTCCATCTAAACAGCATATTAATCAGGTCCAACCACATTATGCGTGGATCAGTGGGATTAGTCGCTCTCCTCTGAGGGTTGTGAGTTCAAATCTCGCTCCCCCATCTCCCTGCCCAAGACTCCTATCCTCCCCACCCTTCCACCCCACACTTTAGCAGCTGACTCCACACTGCAGTGCTGGGGGAGTGCTACACTCTCAGTCATGTTCTCTTGTTTTAGATGAAGCATTAAACTGAGGCCCATCTGTTTGTTCAGTGAAATGTTAATGGTTTCCATTGCACTCTGTGAAAAGGAACAGGAGATTCCTTCTGATCAAGAGTCCCCCTCCTGAGAATATCACCCACTACCAGGTTAACAGGTCACCACTTGTTACTGCTTTAAGGACCTTGTTGAGTGTATATTGGCTTTGGGATGTTGAGAGGTAAGCATTATGAATTTGAGTCTTTCTGTAGCTGTGACACTTTACTCTGTACTGTTATTGTTTTTACCTGTACTACCTCAATGCACTCTGTACTAACTCAATGTAACTGCGCTGTGTAATGAACTGACCTGTACGATCGGTAGGCAAGACAAGTTTTTCACTGTACCTCGGTACAAGTGACAATAATAAACCAATACCAATATCGATATTTGGGAGTGAGAGTGAGTATAATGCTCAGCCCCAACACCAAATGCAATGATACTAATCCTGCATTTCTATAACATCTTTTACATCCTTTTCCGAACTTCCCAAAGCACCTTAAGGTCGATGAAATATGTTTTGAAGTGAAGACACTGTTGAGTTGTTAGAATGTGGCTGGAGCCGGAGTCAGGGTCCTGAGCCGGAGCTGGGGTCAGGGTCTGAGCCGGATCTGGAGCCAGAGCCAGAGTCAGGGTCTGGGCCGGAGCCAGAGTCAGGGTCTGGAGTGTGGGCCAGGTGCGTATCTGGTGACAAGGTTCAGGAACATGGGGGTGAGTGATTTGGGCTGGTTTGCAGAGTCTGGTGTGCTTGTATATTCTAGATCCTTTTAACAAAATGAAGCAGGCATTCTGAGACTTGATGTTGATGGCAGTTGACGTTGCTGATTGGAGAGAGGACTCAATACTTGGGTAAGGTCTCCCCTGCACAAAGATTCATGCTGGATGCACAACGTCAGAAAACAATCCTGTTTGCTCTTTGCTCATTGGTTCTGAAGCATCTCCAGAGAGAAACATGACACAATCTGCCCCCATACCCGGCACCACGCCAAGAAGCATCCGTGCTCACTGACTGCGATGGCTCCCAGTCCGCTAAGATCTCGATGACAAGCTTCTCATTTATGTCTGCAAATCCCTCAGTGGCCTTGTGCCTCCCTCATCCCATCTCCCATCCCTCCTCCCCCTGCGATCTTCTCCAACAAGCAGAGAGGTATTTGCACCTCTCTGATTCTGGTCTCTTGATTGTCTCGAGATATAATGATTCCAACATTGGCAGTTGTTCCGACAGCTGCCAAGGGCCAAAGGAACAGAATTCCTTCCCAAACCTCTCCACTGTGCTACCTTATTCCCAGCTCCTTCACAAAGCTGAATACCCCCTGTCTTAATGCCTCCTCATGTGGCTTGGTATCACGAGCCAGTCGTGTGATCACATCATGTGATTGATTACACCCCTGTGAAGCACCTTGAGACATTTCATTACGTTACAGTCATTATAAAGATGCAACATTTGTACGTGTGGATGACTCAAGCCAGCCTTTTTTTAGTGGGAGCTGTGCTGATATTTAATTCAACAGGAGTAGAATCTATCCAGTGATATGAGTCATCATAATGCATTGTGCGTCTGCAACTGGGGCTGTTTGTAAATGGATTTTCCCTTGTTAAAGACTGGCGCTTGTGGATCTGCTGACAGCTGAGACTGTCCTTGAACAGGTTACTGTTTGCTTCACACTGTCAAAGGTACATTTAGCATCCTATTATTCCTCTTCCCAGCAATAACCCAACTCCCCCACTAACCCTTCCAACAGAAATGAACCACTCTGCTTATTTGACATGGGATGATACATCTCATTATGAGTGATTTAATGAGAATTTCATCTCATAAAAGAACAAAGAATTAATGCATGACTGCACCTTTCTACTCAACTCTTTTGGGATTAACCTGGTACTGGTGATAGGGATCCTGGTTCAATACCACATTGGTTACCCCAGCAGTATTTCAGGTTGGTACATAGAGAATAAGGAACATTGGTGTCAATTATTGCCTTTGCTGCTAGGAATGTGTAGGAAAATCAGGTGGGCAATCTCAGTCAGGATAGAGCAGCTGCATTAAAGTTGAAAAACATTAACACTGCACTACAGATGCAGCTGAGGTTGCAAGTGCTGAATGATTGCAAAGTTCGCCTCCTGATACTTGGCTAATTCCAATGGAACCAAATAACTGGAGGAGAACACAACACCATACCAGGCACTTGGTCAAAGCTAGTGAGCTGAAATAAAGTCAGATCCAGGTTAGTTTATTGTCATATACACCAGGGTGCAATGAAATTCCTTGCTCACGTGAAGCTCACAGAGTAAACAGTGTACAGGATATTAATAAATGCCACAATAAATACAGCGACGAGTGCAGAACAACGGAATGGTGCAAAGTACAGCTCAGTAGTGCAGTCTGAAGTAATGCGAAAAAAATGCTAAAGTGACAATAACAGAAGAGGTAGAAATTAAGGGTTCGAGACCGTGGCAGCACCACCGGGAAGGGATGTGACAGAGGTGATTGGTTCAGGAGTCTGCAGCAGTTGTACAAGTCGTCACACCAGCATACACACTGCTGCAGACACAATTACCCACACGCTTTCTCTCCTCTCTCTCTCTCTCCCCCTCACATTACGTGCACACACACACACACACCACACACACACACACACACACACACAAACACAAACAGACAAACACACACACACTCACACACACACTCGCTCACATTCACATAGGTTCCTGCACACTCACATGTGCACCCTCTGCACTTGTTTAAGGCAGCATTGATAGAAGTGACCACCACACAATCCTTGTGAAGAGAAAGTTCTGCCTTCACCCTCTGTGATACGACCTTTCTGCTAAATGGGAAAAACTCAGATCAGATCCAACAACTCAAAGATGGGTGTTTAGGAGGCGTGGTGGGCCAGCAGAGGAATGCATGCTGCCACCGTCTGTAATCTTGGCCTGGTGAATCCCTCTCTGGCACTTCAGGGACGTCAGGGGATTTAGTGGGGAATACAGAGAGTGGATGGAAGCAGCAACGGGTGTACCTAAAAAACGGGGAACCGATGTGATGAAGCAGCAATGCAGAACCATGCAGCAAGGACAACATGCAATAGGTGCAGTTCAGCAATCCCACAGCCAACGATCAGATCAAAACTTTGCAGTTCTATCTTCTGCATTCCGCTGAGTGAAGGACAATTCAGCGAATAGGAGAAGGAGGCTCCTCGAACATTCCTAGGTTCAACATTTGCACAGATGTGGCATCAAGGAGCTCTGGTAAAACACAGTGGTGCAGCCGGTGGAGCTGCTGCCCTCACAGCTCCAGAGACCCGGGTTCAATCCTGACCTCGGCCGCTGTCTGCGTGGAACTTGTGCAGTCTCCCTGTGGCCGCGTGGGTTTCCCCCAGGCACTCTGGTTTCCTCCCACATCCCACAAAGATGTGCGCCTTGGCAAGCTAATTGGCCGCTGTAAATTTCCCCTACTGTGTAGGTGGGTGGTGGAATCTGGGGGGGAGTGGATGAGAATGTGGGGAGAATGAAAAATGGGATTAATGTAGGATTGGTGTAAATGGGCGGGTAGATAGTCGGCACGGACTCTGTGGGTCTGTTTCTGTGTTGTATCTCTCTATGAAGTCAATGGGTATCTAAGGATACCCATTGTGTGTGTGTGTGTGTGTGTGTGTGTGTGTGTGTGTGTGTGTGTGTGTGTGTGTGTGTGTGTTTGTGTGTGTGTGGGAGAGAGTGTGTGGGTAAGTGTGTCTGCAGCAGTGTGTACGCTGGTGTGAGCCTGATCATTGACGATTGTACAACTGCTGTCAGACTCCTGAACCAGTCACCTCTCTCACATCCCCTTCCCGGTGGTGCTGCCACGGTCTCGAACCCTTAATTCTACCTCTTCTGCTATTGTCACTTTATCATTTTTTTGGCATTACTTCAGACTGCACTACTGAGCTGTACTTTGCACCATTCCGTTGTTCTGCACTCGTCGCTGTAGTAGAGTGCTGCCTTAGATAAAGGAAGGTGGTTGAGGTTGTTGGAAGTCAATCACACCAGTCCCAGGACATCTCTGCAGGAGCTCTTCAGGTCCAAGCAACTTCACTGCTTCATCAATGACATTCCTTCCATCTTAAGGCCAGAAGTCGGATGACAGAAGTGGTGCCCCATAGTGACAGTGTGTGCCATCTACAAAATGCCCTGCAGTTACTCGCCTAGGCTGCTCTGACAGCACCTCCCAAACCTGAGACCTGACCACCCGAGGACAGCAGCTGCAGGGGAACACCACCGCCTGTGGGTTCCCCTCCAAGTCACACACCAACCTGATTTGGAAATATATCACCACTGCTTCATCGCTGGGTCTAAGTCCTGAAACTCCCTCCCCAACATCACAGTGGGAGCACCTTCACCAGTTCAACAAGATGGTTCACCAGCACCTTCTCAGTGGAATTAAGGATGGGCAATAAATTCTGGCCCTACCAGGAGCTCCATTTAATAAAAATCATTTACCTAACCACAAAAGATGGACTCTTGACCTCACAAACTACCTCGTAATGACCCTTGCACCTTACTGTCTGCCTGCACTGCACTTTCTCTGTAACTGTAACACTTTATTTTGCATTCTGTTATTGCTTTTCCCTTGTATGACCTCGATGTGATGAAATGATCTGTATGGATGGCATGCAAAACTAAATTTTTCACTGTACCTCGGTAACCTGGGGGATACACTAGAGGCCCGAGTTATCATACAATAATGAACCAATTTCAAATCCATTAGCTCGCATATTCTCTCATTCATATTCCAATGAAGCCTCACATATGTAAACAAAACACAATTCCAAATGCATTCCCACAGACACACATAGAGTCATAGAGCAATACAGCACGGATACATGCCCTTCAGCCCAACCAGTCCATGCCGACCACGGTGCCCACCCAGCTAGTCCCAATTTCCTGCATTCAGCTCATATTCCTTTAAGCCCCGCCCCGCCCCTCCATGTACCTATCCAAGTGCTTCTTAAATGATACTATTGTACCTGCCTCACCCACTCCCTCTGGCAGCCCGTTCCATATAGTCACCACCCTCTGCGTGAAAAAGTTTCCCCTCAGGTCCCTTTTGAATCTTTCCCCTCTTACCCTAAACCTATGCCCCCTAGTTTTGGACTCCCCTACTCTGGGGAAAAGACTGTTACCGTCCACCTTATCTATGCCTCTCATAATTTCAAAAATTTCTATAAGGTTGCCCCTCATTCTCCTACATTCCAAGGAATAAAGTCCTAGCCTGGCCAACCTCTGCCTATCACTCAGACCCTCTAGTCCTGGCAAAATTCTCAGAAATCTGTGCACTCTTTCCAGTTTGACCACATCTTTCCTATAACAAGGTGAACAAAATTCTACACAGTACTCCAGGTGTGGCCTCACCAACGACTTATACAACTGCAACATACTGAACACTCTCTCTCTTCCACACAGTTCATGAATAATGTGTAATATTCCTATTGGTCTTGTTGCAACTTCAGTCCCTGGCCAAAGAAACAGTCCACCCACTGCCCAAGGACCCAACAGGCAGATTCAGCCAGCAATAACCTCCCCAGTTCTATGAATAATAACTCTTACCAAGAATGTTAAGTATTGCAGATTTAGAAAATCCAAACTGAATTTCCGTGTCAACTTTCAACTGCCTGGGTCAATGTCAGAGATGTTCTGTGGTCCGTGAAATGATTTAACATACTGCATCCTCAAACAGAACTGACCGTGCCGTGCAACGGATCCAAGGCCAAGAAAGAACAGTAAGCAACAACTTACATTTACATAGCATCTTCGAAGTAGTGAAACATTCCGAAGAGTTTGGAGACAGAAGGAACTGCAGATGCTGGAATCTGAAGCAAAATCTCGAGTCCTGTATTGGGACTCAACCTGAAACGTCAACTATTCTCTTGCCTCCACAGATGCTGCCCGACCCGCTGAGTTCCTCCAGCAACTTGTTCTTTAATTCCAAAGAGTCCCATGGGGGTGCTTTCAAACTAATATCTGAGAACTGATAAGGTGTCAGCATTGGGAAGATGGTTACGGGGGAAGTTTTAAAGACTGAGTAATAAGGAGAGATTGGGAAAGCTAGGACTTTATTCCTTGGAGCGTAGGACACTGAGGGGTGACCTTATAGAAGTGTTTAAAATAATGAGGGCATAGATAGAGTGAATGCACTCAGTCCTTTTCCCAGGGGAAAGGAATCAAAAACTAGAGGGCATAGGTTTAAGGTGAGAGGGGAAAGATTTACAGGAACTGAGGCGTAAATTCTTCACCTAGAGGGTGGTGTGTAAATGGAACGAGCTGCCAGAAGAAGTGGATGAGGCAGGTACAATAACAACATTTAAAAGACCCTTGGACAGGTACATGGTAAGGAAAGATTTAGAGGGATATGGGCCAAACGCTGGCAAATGGGCCTAGTTTAGGTGAGCACCTTGGTTGGCGTGGACGAGTTGGGCCGCGGGGCCTGTTTCCATGCTACCCTATGACTCTATGAGTGTCTTAAGGGAGAACTGACAGAGATGGGAGCGGATTTCCTGGCTCAGCTTGTTGAAACAGCCATCTATGGCTGTGCGATAATAATCAATGCCAAGTTAGCAGGAATGGACGTGAGCAGCGATGTCAAGAGGAAGATGGAGACACAAGAGACTGCAGATGCTGGAATCTGGAGCAACAAGCAAGGTGCTGGAGGAACTCAGCGGGTCAGGCAGCAGTCAACATTTCCAGTCGAAATCTGCATTGATGGAGACCCTTGACTCAAAATGTTGACTGTCCATTTCCCTCCACAGATGCCGCCTGACCCATTGAGTTGAGTTCCTCCAGCATCGTGTTCGTTGCTGAGAGAAAGGTGTGTCCATCGTAGGGTGCACATACTCCAGTTGCAGCTTGTGGCTTGGTAGTTGGGCGAGAACCTCCAGACCTGAGGGCAAGTCACGCAGAGACTCCACCGAAGCTTAGGGAGCCCCGGTCATTTTTCATGAAGACCTGACGACAGTGGGTCAGGTCCGGAGAGAGATTACAGGTGTGCAAGTGAGGGACACGCACCTGCACAAGACCCTTGGACACAGACCCTGTGAGCCCGGTGTTAATCTGCCCCTGGCCTTCATGTCCCAACCAGGGGAAAGAAAGGAAAAGAGCAGAAGGAAGAGGGAAAGCAAGGAGGGAATGAAAGAATAAAGGAGAAAAACAGACGGATTTTTAATCTTGCTCTGCACTTTGAGCCCCATTGCAGCCAATTATGTACTTTTTCTCAAGTGCAGACCCTGTTGTAGTGAAATTAAAGCAGCCCACTGGATTCCTGTGATAACAGATAATGCTCAGAAGAACATCAAGGCTGAAATCTAATCTCTGCCCTCTGTCAATGAGAAACCCCTCAACACTGCTCTTGGTACCTTTACACCACTGTCTGTCTTTCCTGATCGGATTAATGCCAAATAAACAAAACCAGGATACATTATTCTTCACTCCGAGCCATCTAAACCTCTTGCCTAGATGCCACTTGATAATCATGCCTGGATCTAAACTTAACCAGCTAGGGAGTCATGCTCCTACATTGCAGACTAGTTAATATCTAGTTAGCATGAGTGGCATAGCTCATGTGCATCTATTGTGGTGTGTGTGTGTGTGTGTGTGTGTGTGTGTGTGTGTGTGTGTGTGTGTGTGTGTGTGTGTGTGTGTGTGTGTGTGTGTGTGTGTGTGTGGGGATGTGTGTCTGGATGTCTGTATATGTGTGTGTCTGTGCGTGTGTGGGGATGTGTGTCTGGATGTCTGTATATGTGTGTGTCTGTGCGTGTGTGTGTGGATATGTCTGTTTGTATGCCTGTGTATTTCTATTATGCGTGTATGTGTGTGCTTCTGTGTGTAGTGCGTTTATGGTATGTGGTCTACAGCGTGTATATAAGTGTGTGTTTATGTGTATGTGTGTCTGTGTACAGTGTCTGCGTGTGCCTTTATTATACATGAGTATGTGAACGCCTGATTTTCTGTGTGTCTGCGTGTGCCTCTGCCGAATTCATAACTCCAATAACCGTCCAGCGGCTGCTCCTGGGCTCTGACTTAGGTGGGATTCAGACCCATCATTTCCTCATTAACAACAACAATTTGCACTTATACAGCACCAAAATACCCCAATATGCTTCGTGGAAAGCTCACCCAAACACAAAGCCAGCAGAAATGGGGACAACAAGTCTTGTTGGAGAGGTGGGCTTTAAAGAGGATCGTAACTCTGGCCTCTAGTCTGTCCCCCAGATTTCCATCACTCCACCACAAAGCTCTAGAATTGCCTCCCTAAACACTACCACCTTTTTTTTCCTTTAGCCCACACCTCCATCTACATTCTAGCATTCCATCTACACTTCCCACCACCGCCATTATAAGACTATTGAACGGTGCCCTCGTACGATAAGATGGACTCTAGATTCACAATTTACCTCGTTGTGGCCTTGCACCTTATTGTCTGCCTGCTCTGCACTTTCTCTGTAACTGTAACACTATATTCTGCATTCTGTTATTGTTTTACCCTGTACTACCTCAATGCACTGTGTAATGAATTGATCTGTACGAACGGTATGCAAGACAAGTTTTTCACTGTACCTCGGTACATGTGACAATAATAAACCAATTCCAATACCAATACCTCTGTTTACCCTTCCCGTTGTCTTGGGAAAACAGCCAATATAATCAAGGATCCCTCCCACCCCGGACATTCTCCCTTCTCCCCCCTTCCATCAGGTAGAAGATAAAAAAGCTTGAAAACACACACCACCAGGCTCAAGGACAGCTTCTATCACGGTGCTTTAGGACTCCTGAGTGGACCTCTTGTACAATAAAGACGAACTCTTCATCTCTCAATCTACCTTGTTATGACCTTGGACCTTATTGTCTACCTGCACTGCACTTTCTCTGTAACTGTAACACTATATTCTGCATTCTGCTGTTGTTTTTCCCTTGTACTACCTCGATGTACTGATGTATGGAATGATCTGTCTGGATGGCAGGCAAACAGAAGTTTTTCACTGTATCTTGGTACATCTTACAATTATAATAATAACCAAACCTTCTCCTTGAAACCTACTACTTGAACAAGCTGGAGACACAAAGGACTGCAGACGATGGAAGCTGGAGACAAAAATAAACTGTTGGAGGAACTCAGCTGGTGTCCAGATGAAGGGTCTCGACCCGAAACATCGACTCTCCATTCCCCTCCCCAGGTGCTGCCTGACCTGTTAAGTTCCTCCAGCATCTTGCATTTGAACAAGCTGTTAGTTATATGTCCAAAATATCTCACTGTATTGGATTTTGTGAAGATGCCTTGGGGATGTTTTACGCTGGTGAAAGTATTATTTAAATGCAAGTTGTTGTTGTATATCCCAGCTCACCGGAAGCCGGCTGCGACGGGAATGCTTACCTTCCAGAGGGCAGAGCGCCAGTTACTGGGTGAGCGCTGTGTCCTCAGCCCGACTGGGTCCTCGTCCTCCAGCACCGAGCCAGTGCAGTCCTCATAGAACAGGTGGAGGTAGGAGCGCACCCCATATCGGTGCCCCTCCGCTGGACCAGCCCGTGTGTGGGACGTGCAGAAGTCTGCACAGCCCGCCATGGAGTTCCCTGGAAAAAAAGCATCGAACAATCCCTTTGGTCCACAGTAACCAGCGAGGAGGGTGGAAAACCGAACAGCCACCCAGTTAATCCTGCCCACAGCTTCTGCACTGAGTGTGTAGTTGGCTCCATCATTGACTCTGCACACCTACTTAACTCTACAGGGAGAGACTTGGGAGAATTCCTCCCACGTCAGTAGGGGGAAGCTTGGGAATACTTATCCCAGCCAGGTGTCCGTTGTACAGAGCCACACAGACACACAAACACAAAAACATACACACACAGACACACACAGACAGAGAGACACACACACACACACACACACACACATGCACAGACACAGACACACACAGACACAAACATACACACACACAGACACACACAGACGCACACACACAGACGCATGCACAGACAGACATACACACACTGACAGACACACACACAAATGCACTCACATAAGATATACAGAAATCAGAGACACAATGATACATCAGGTATACACATACAGATACAAAAGGACATACAGGAATACACACATAGAAATACACAGACATACAAACAGACATGCATACCCATGTCCACACACACAGACACATATGTCCACAGACACATGGACACACAGACAGAAAGACACAGACACACACAGACACACACAGACACACACACACACACACACACACACACACACACACACACACACACACACACACACACACACAGAGAAATCAGACCGAATCAGGGACTCACAGCTACTTAGATGTTCATATTCAGACACACACACTGTACACACACAGATGTACAACGGTGAAACCTTCACCCAGTTTCTGCCCCACACTGTAACTTGACTTCAAGGTCCACAGCTTCCAGCAATGTGTGTGAAAAGGTTCCACTCCCCCTCATTTCTCACATTCAGTCTGTATCCATGGTCTCCCTGCTATTGTCAGCCCAGCTGCTGGGAACAGTTTGATTCTATCAACCACATCCATCCTTTCATGATTTGAAACTCTTTTATTCTGTTCAGCTGTGTTAGTAACCCACTCTTTCACCATATTGCATTTCCCCAGACCAAGTAAGCTCCTGTTTTAGCCCCTCTCTTTAGCCTCATTGTCCTTTCTACATAACATTTTGGGTCTCATATCATGAGGAAAGATGTGCTAGACCTGGAGAAGGACCAGAGGAGGTTCACTAGAATAAACTCGGGAATGAAAGGCTTAACATATGAGGAGCGTTTGACGTCTCTAGGCCTGTACTCGATGGAGTTCAGAAGGACGAGGTGGGATCCCATTGAAACCCACCAGATTCTGAAAGGCCTGGATAAAGTGGACATAGAGAGGATGTTTCCATCAGTCTAGAGTCCGAGGGCACAGCCTCAGAATAAAGAGATGTCCCTTTAAAACTGAGATGAGGAGGAATTTCTTCAGCCAGAGGGTGGTGAATCTGTGGAATTCGTTGCCACAGAGGGCTGTGGAGGCCCAGTCATTGGGTGTATTTAAGGCAGAAATTGATAGGTTCTGGATAGGTGAGGGGGTTAAGGGTTATGAGGAGAAGGTGGGAGAATGGGGTTGAGAAAAAAAATCAGCCATGCTTGAATGGCGGAGCAGACTCAATGGGCCGAATGGCCTAATTCTACTCCTATACCTTATGGCCTTACAACCCTACTTCTGACTGGGGACTAAAGTGGGAGAGGCAGTAGTTATCAACTATTCCCAGGGATCACGTGTAACAGGCAGAGTCCAATGCACAGCATATTGAAAGCCCGTCAAAAATTCAAGAATAAAGTTGACACAACATTCTCCAGTTCTGAGCTGTAAGCCTAGACCTGTGACTAGGCTGTGCTTAACTGGCACAAATCCAACTACGCCTCTTGGTGGCTAAGATAAATACGATGTGAACACTCGTAAGGTTTTGTCACCCTAATAAAGTAAGATTTGGGGGTTGGATGTGGGTTGAGGTGTTGGGTTAAAGATTGAGGTGTTGAGGTTATTTAAATCATGGGATAGGTATTGACCAAGACACTCAGTGGAACTTCTCTGTTCTTTGAATCTGCGATGTAGAATTTTTTACCACTCTCCACCAGGGCAGATGTGGTCCTGCTTTAACCCTCTCTCAAAAGATGATATCTCTTATTGTGGCACCCCGGGGACTTCCCACTGCCCCTGCCATAGGTGCAACACCTGCCCCAACACCACCTCCATCACCTCCATCCAGAGAAATAAACAGTCCTTTCAGGTGAGACAGAGATTCACCTGCACCTCCCTTAATATCATCCACTGCATTCAGTGCTCCAAGTGTGGCCTCCTCTACATTGGTGAGACCAAACGCAGACTAGGTGACCATTTCGCAGAACACCTGCACTCTGTCCGTAACCGCGATCTGCATCTCCCCGTTGCCGGTCACTTCAACTCCCCCTCCCCCCACACTATCACTGATATGTCAGTCCTCGGCCTCCTCCTCTGCCAGGAGAATTCCAAGCGCAAACTGGAGGAAAAGCACCTCATTTTCTGTCTTGGAACCTTGCAGCCTAACGGCATGAACGTTGAATTCTCCCACTTTAAGTAATCCCCACACCCCTTCCCCACACCCCCCCCCCCACCATACCCCCCCCCCCAAACCATACCACTTCTTTTCTTCCCTTTCCGAGCCTCTCTCTTTTCTACCCCCTTTTTTTCTCTCCCTACCTTTGACCCATCCCCCGGTGGATCTGCTCTCCCCACCTCCCCTGCACCTGCCCATCACTATCTCTTACCTGCATCTACCTATCACCACCTTGTGCCCACCCCGCCTCCCCTCTTTTGTCCACCGATCACCGCTCTGCTTTTCCCTCCTACATACAGGTCTTCCCCTTTTCCTATCTTCAGTCCTGAAGAAGGGTCCTGACCCGAAACGTTGACCGCCTGCTTTTCTCCACGGATGCTGCCTGGCCTGCTGAGTTCCTCCAGCATCATTGTGTTTTACACTTCAGCATTTATGTTGTGACTTTGTACTCAAACCCCTGGACTGAGGCACGAATACCCGACTATTAATGGAGAAGAGAGGGCTGAGCTGCAACCAACAGAGAAAGACCATTCCTCAGAGAACACGAGCAATGCTTTACATGAGATTTGTTTCAAAGCATTTGTGCATCAACTTTAAAGGATTATAAAGAAAGCCTGGGGTTAAGGAAATGGAAATGACATTGTGTGGAAACAGTAATGATCACTTAATGAACTCCCACTGAATCATGGTATCAGCTCCTAGACCCAAATTTCAAAAGAAGTCACCATTTTGAGACTAATTTTTCCAGCAAGGATAAGCAGTCAGACGTGAGACACAGACTGTGGATCATTTTAACTGGAGACTCCAGATGTTGGAATCTGGATCAACAAACAAAATGCTGCTGGAACTCAGCAGGTCAGGCAGCATCTGTGGAAGGAAATGGGCAGTCGACATGTCGGGTTGTGACCCTTCACCTGGATTGGTGTCCTGATGAAGTCCGGATGAACGGTCTCGACCCGAAGTGTCAACTGTCCGTTTCCCTCCACAGATGCTGCCTGACCCGCTGAGTTCCTCCAGCATTTTGTGTGTTGCTCCAGATTTCCAGCATCTGCAGTCTCTGGTGCCTCTGCCATCATTTTAACTGAGCAAACTTCTTGTATTAAGGATCAATCTAACTGAGCAAGTCAGGGTTGTGGAGCATAATTTTAACTGAGCATGCAGTGCAAACTGTGCATTATTTTAAGTGAACATGCTCCATGGACTGAGCACCATTATAAATGAGTTTACCACACAGAATGAGTGTCATTTTAACTGAGTGCCTGACACAGATTGAGCACAGCTTTAACTGGGCTGCTACACAGACTGAGCATCATTTATCTGGCTGAGACACAAAATGTGCTCCATTTCAGCTTAAGATGCTCCATGACTGACAGTCATTTTAAATGTACACACCACATGGAGTTATTATTTTAACTGAGTGAACTTCATGAACAATACTGAAAACCAAGAGGACTGCAGATGATGAAATCTGAAATAAAATCAGAAAATGCTAGAAACACTCGTTAGGTCAGGCGGCGTCTGTGGAGAGAGAAACAGCTTTAACATATCAGGCCAATAACAAGAACACAAGTGCAGATGAGCAGGAATAAACCACCTGGTCCTTCACGCCTGCTCCACTATTAAATATGATAATGGCTGTTCTATCCCTGATCCCCACAGGCCTCAACCTCCTGAACGTTCAATGAGGTGAACATAGAGAAGATATCTCCACTTGTAGGGTAATTGAAGTAAGGGGAGATAATTCAGTGCAGTCACTAATCATTCCTGTTAGGAATTCAGTTGGAAGTTCTCAGTGCAGGGAATGGTGAGGATGTGGAAGTCTCTCCCGTAGGATTCATTAAGAGGAAGATGACCTGCGTAGCTCTGGGGAAGTTGGATGAATACCCGAGGGAGAGAGTCACACTGATTCAGGAGGAGGTTTGCATGAAGATAGACACGACCTCCAGATATTGTGGAGCTCACGACATGGTCTCCTCTACACTGGAGAAACCAAACACATTGGGTGACCGCTTTGCTGAGGACCACTGCCCAGTCCACAACAGAGAGCCCGTGTCCTGTGACTTTAATTCTCCAGCCCCCTCTCTCTCTGTCTTTTGCCTTCAACATTACCCTGATGATGCCCAAGGAAAGTTTGAGGAACAGCACTTCATCCTCTCTCTGGGCACACTGCAACCCTCGACACTTAATATTTAACAATTTTGGGTAATCTTTCTTTATATCTCTTCAGAGTTGTGGTTTGTACCTTTCTGTTTCAATTTGTTTCATTTTACTTTTCTATCTCCATTGTAATTGTTACCCTGACAACTTTGATCAGATGTGTCCTCTGCTTTCCCTACCCCTCCTCCTCTCTGCAATTTAAAACATGCTTGCCTCTTCCACTCTTGATGTAGGTTCCCTGACCCAAAACGTCGACTCCTTCTCTCCCTAATGAAATTTCTAAATTTGCTAAAATTTGCTAAGTTTTGAATTTGCTGAGCTCTTCCAGCATTTTCTATTTTTGTTTTGGGTTTGAAGGCTCTGCAGTTTTTTGTTCCAAATGCCAGTGCTGGTTGGAGACACAACAGACTGTAGATGCTGGAAATCTGGAGCAATGCACAAAGGCACTGGAGGATTGGTTGACTGAAGCCAGCATCGGCTGATTGGGTTGAACGGCCTGATTTATGGGCCTTTCTAGGCTCCAACACACCTGTAGTCTTGGCTCCAATACACCTGTTGTCTTGGCTCCAACGGACCTGTAGACTTGGCTCCAATACAACTGTGATCTTGGCTCCAACACACCTGTAGTCTTGGCTCCAATACGCCTGTTGTCTTGGCTCCAGCACACCTGTAGACTTGGCTCCAATACACCTGTAGTCTTGGCCCCAACACACATGTAGCCTTGCCACGTTCCATCTCTGTAGCCAACTCCAGCCAGGAAGCCCCTTAATGCCTCAGTGCTTATTGAACCCTGGGCTCTTTCAGTGCCTCCAAGTCTCATACTTGAGAGTTCCCTCCCCAGTCTCTCCACCTCTCGCTCCACCTTTAATCACTTCAATATCCAGATTAGACCTGGATCTTAGTCACATTATCGTCTCTATGCTGGTCTGAATCTCCTTGTGACATTCTTTACTACGTTAAAGATGACACAAATGCACCTTGTCAGCACGGAGACTCTCTGCATCACCTCCGGAATCAGAGTTTGATTTCAGTGAACTGTTTAATCTCTGCATTATTAAATCTGCTCTGGAATCCTGGGAGAAGGATATGGAGATCATGCCATGTAGTCAGACAAGTACGAATGTACAACCACTCCGAGAGTGTGTCATTAATTCGGGTTACGTGTAAAGTATTCATTAGCAGCTCTGGGGCTCTTGCTGTTTTCTGCAGCTGTGCTCTGCCGTGTATGTGTCTGCAGTGACTGAATCATGGTACAAGTCACCTTGAATGATTTCCGCTCCATCGTTTGCAGCCTTGCCTTCAGCGAGCTCCAGAAATTCGCCTCTGCACCCTTCCCCTTCAACGTGCTGCTGAACCCCACCCCCATCCCCATTTGATGAGGGGGATGGGGTGGGGGGGTCGTCTTTTCTGAATGTGAATCAGTGTGAAATGTTGAACCTACACCTGCTACCTACAGCACAGGAACAGGCCATTTTGCCGAGCGTGTCTATCTGGGTGCTTATGCCTCCTCTCTGTCTGTTTAATCTCACTCCATTGATGGATCACAGACTCATACAGACCCTCTGGCCCACTGTCCCCTGCACTAACTGTCAAGCACTCAAACACACTCATCCCAATTTTCCTCTTGCATCTTTATTAAGCCCTCCCAATTCTCCTGCCATTCACCTACATTGGGACAATTCACAGCAGCCAATTAACCTACCAAGGAGCACATCCTTTGGCATAGAATCATAGGATTACACAGCACAGGAATGGGCCCTTATGGCCCACCTTGTCCACGTCAACCATCATGCCTATCTATCCTGGTCCCACTTGCCCGCATTAGGCCCGTATCCCTCTACATCCATGTACCTGTCCAAATGCCGTTTAAACATTGCGATCATACCTGCCTCCACCACCTCCTCTGGCAGCTCGTTCCAGATATTCACCACCCTCTGGGTGAAAAACTTATCCCTCAGATCTCCTTTACATTTCTCCCCTCTCCCCTGTGCCTTCTAGTTCGAGAGTCCCCTATCCTTGGAAAAAAATTCTGACTATTGATCCTGTCCAAGCCCCTCATAATTTTATAAACTTCTATAAGGTCACCCCTCAGCCTCCTACATTCCAGTGAGAATAAACCCAGCCTATCCAATCCCTCCTTGTAACTATATCCGTCCGTTCCAGGAAACAGCCTGGTGTGGTGACCAGAACTGTACACAATACTCTAAGCACAGTCTAACTGATGTTTTGTACAGTGGTAACATGACGTCCCTACTCTTATACTCAATGCCTTGGCTGATGTAAGAAGCAAGCCAAATGCCTTTTTCACTACCCTATCCACCTACGTTGTCATCTTCAGGGAGTTATGGACTTGCATCTCAAGGTCTCTCTGCGCGTTAATGCTCGAAGTTCCCTGTCATTTACTCTGTATGTTCAATCCGACTTTGACCTCCCAAAGTGCATTACCTCACACTTAGCTGGATGAAATTTGGTACGTGAGAAGAAACTCACGTGGTCACAGAAAGAACTGAAACAGTGCCTAAGGCCAGGATTGAACCCCGGTCTCTGGAGCTTTGAGGAAGCAGCTCTTCTAACTGCACCACTTTTCAATATTCTCATTTACCTTTCTCTCTTTGCCTCCTCTTGAAGTGTTGTTTTGATAATATTGCTTGTTAACTGCCTGCGATGTCTTGGTTAGGGTTAATAACTGTTTGTAATTCTTATTTTTGTTACCGTGTTGGGGTTGGAACACTTTGAATGTACTGAGACTGAGCAGGTACCTTTCCCGAGTTCTGATTTAGCTTTGCCCTGGATTCCATTACATGCTGGACAGTAAACCACTGGGGAGGGTGGATTGTGAGCATCCTCGGAACACATGCCATGCAAGATGCCGGGCAGATAATAGAAGGAATGGAACTGATGGGATTGCTCTTATAACAGCAGGATAGAAGCTGTTCTTGAGCCTGGGGCTGCGTGTTTTCAAGGTTTAGTGTCTTCTGTCTGATGGAAGGGGGGTGAAGAGAGAATGACCAGTATGGGAGGGGTCTTTGATTATGTTGGCTGCTTTGTCAAAGGAGTGGGAAGTGTAGACAGAGTCAGTGGAGGGGAGGCTGCTTTGTGTGATGGACTGGATTGTGTTCGCAACTCTCTGCAGTTTCTTGCGGTCAAGGGCAGAGCAGTTGCCATACCAAGCCGTGATGCATCCGGATAGGATGCTTTCCGTGGTGCATCTGTAAAAATTGGTGCGGGTCAACTTTATAAACAGAGACTGGTGGGTGCCTGTAACAGGCTGCCAGGGGTGGTGGTGGAAGCAGATACGATAGAGGCGTTTAAGTGGCTGTTAGATAGACACATGAATGTGCAGGGAGTGGAGGGATATGGATCGTGTACAGGCAGAAGAAATTTAGTTTAATTTGGCGCAGACATCATGGGCTGAAGGGCCAGTTCTATGTTGTATGTTCTATGAGCTGGAATAGAGTTGATGGGCCAAATGCCCTCCTTCTGTGGAGACACAAGAGACTTCAGATACTGGAATCTGGAGCAAAAAGCAAACTGCTGGAGGAAGTCACTGGGTCGAGCAGCGTCTGTGGAGGTAGAGAATGGGTTATGTTTTGTCTGGGGATCCTGCTTAGTTTCAGAGTAAAGGGAAACATTCTTTCCCCATTGACCCTGTAAAATGTCCCTCAGAATCATATATGTTTCATATATGTCTCCTCCCAGTCTTCTGAGCTCCAATGATAGTAGGTCCAACCTCTCCTGACACATTAACCCCTTCATACTGGGTATCAACCAAGAGAACCTACTCTGCACGGCCTCCAATGTAAGTATATTGTTCCTCAGACTTGGAGACCATGCAGTACTCCAGCTTCTGCCTCACTTGTGCTCGTTAAAGTTACATCAGAACTTCCTTACTTTTCTTCTCCATGCTGTTTGCAATGAAGGCCAACAATCCCTCAGCATTTCTAATTTCTTGCTGTATCTGTATGGCAACCTTTGTTTTATGCTCTAGGATATCCAGATCCTTTTGCACTTCAAGATTGTATAGTCCCACTCCATTTAAATAATAATTTTCTATTTGAATTTTACTTTCAAAGTGGATGACCTCACATTTTCCCACATTATACTCCATTTGCTAACCTCTTATCCATTTATCTATATCCCTTTGCAGGTTCTCAGTGTCTTCCTCACAACTTGCTAACCCACCCATCTGTGCACAAACAGCAAATCTGGCTATGATACATTTGGTTCTTTTGTCTATGTCACTAGTAAGTTATAAATGGTTGAGGCCTGAGTACTGATCCCTGTGGTGCTCTGTTGTTACTGATTGCCGATATGATGATTACCTTTTTATCCCTACTCCCTGTTTTCTGTTAGTCAGCCAACATCCTATCCATGGCCATATATTACCCCAATCCTGTGTATTCTTTTCTTTTGAAGTGATGTTTGATGTGGCATTTTATCAAGTGGCTTCTGGAGATCTAAATACACTCCATCTACTGGTTCCCTTTTATTGAGTATCTTTTCAAAATCCAAATACACTACATTTACTGGTTCTCCTTTATTGAGTGTCTTCTGGAAATCCAAATGCACCACATCTATTACTTCCCCTTTATCAAGTGGCTTCTGGATTCCAAATATGCTACATCTACTAGTTCCCCTTTATTAAGTGTCTTCTGGAAATCCAAATACACGATATTTGCTGGTTCCCCTTTAATTAGTTGGTAACTTGGTTTATTATTGTCACATGTACCGAGGTACAATGATAAACTTTGTTTTGCATGCCATCCATACAGATCATTTCATTACAGCAGTGCATTGAGGTAGTACAAGGGAAAACAATAACAGAATGCAGAATAAAGTGTTACAGTTACAGAGAAAGTGCAGTGCAGGTAGACCATAAGGTGCAAGGCCATAACGAGGTAGATTGTGAGGTCAAAAGTCTACTTTATTGTACTAGGGAACTGTACAATAGTCCTATAGCAGCAGGATAGAAGCTGTCCTTGAGCCTGGTGGTATGTGCTTTCAGTCTGTTGTATTTTCTGCCCGATGGGAGGCAGGAGAAGAGAGAATGTACAGGGTGGGTGGGGTCTTTGATTATGTTGGCTGCTTTACTGAGGCAGCAAGAAGTGTAGACAGAGTCCCTGGAGGGGAGGCTGGTTTCCCTGACCTGCTGAGCTGTGTCCACAACTCTCTGCAGTTTCTTGCGGTCATGGGCAAAGCAGTTGCCATACCAAGCCATGATGCATCTGGATAGGATGTTTTCTTTGGTGCATTGATAACAATTAGTGAGGGTTAAAGCAGGTGAGCTGATCTCTTTAGCCTCCTGAGGAAGTGGAGGCACTGGTGTGCTTATTGAGTCTCTTCTGGAAATCCAAGTAGACGGCATCTACTTGTTCCCCTTTATCCACCTGCTTGTTACATCCTCAAAGAACTACACTAAATTTTTCCTGCTATTATTGGCATATAGCATCCCACTTGCTGCTTTGCTCCTTTCGTGAACTGTGCCATTACCTTAATGGTCTTCCAGTCCTTTGGGGGTCTCTCCAGGGTACAGGGAATGTAGCTAGACTGAGGCAATGCATCACTATCTCTGCAGCTTGTGACCCCAGGATGCAGGCATTAGGCTTCAAAAGGCTGGTTGGCCTCCAGCCCCTTTGGTTTGCCTGGCACATTTTTCTAGTGATGGAGATTAAATCCCTCCATCTCCATAGCCCGTTGATTAACTAGTACAGCCATTTCTCTGTTTCCCATTATTAATTTCAAAGTCTCAGCCTTTAGGGAAGCAATGTTTACTTTATTTATTCTCTTCCTTTTCATATACCTGCAGAGGAATTTACTGTCTGCTTTTATACTGATTGCTAGTTTGCTAGTTTGCCGGTTTAAGCACCTCACCATTACAAAGAACGGCAATGGGGTAAGATTCCCATAGCTGGTGTGCTTGGAGAGTGTAGATGCAAGTACAAGGCGGGATACTTCCATTTTATTTCAATCTTTTCCCATTTATTTTGATTTTTCACTAAAATGATCAGACAGGGATAATTCTCATTCATCAAAACGAGAAATATTCTTAAAGCAAAAATGCAAGTGAGTCAGACCACAGTCAGAGGTAGATAGACATATGGGCAGATATTTACATAAACACAATAAAACACATACCGATAATCATATTTACAGCATATAAATCTTCCTTGCAAGATATCCATTTAAATACATGTATATCACAGACACACACAGGCATACACACACACACACACACACACACACACACACACACACACACACACACACACACGTGCACATGTATATCCATTGTACACACCACCCACATATACACGTGCATATGTAATTACACATAAATGGATAATGAAAAATGAGTTGAAAGTATATGGTTAATTCTAACAATCACAGCAGTTTTCGGTATTGTTCATATCAACCATCAAGGAATCAGTTGAAGATTTATGCAATGCTCCCGCTATTTTAGACTATTTAAAATTAGAAAGAGCTGGAGAGAATGAAGGGAGATGGGAAGTGGCAGGAAAAAGAACAGTTGTTCGGGTCAATTGCCTTGCAGAAAGATGGAATGGGGTTGAGTGAATATGATTAAAGATGTTAACAGAGGAACTACTGAACAAGAAACAGGAATCTGAGGGAAAATGTGTAGTGCGGAGCAGAATGCAAAGGAAAGAGAGATAAGGCAGGCTGAGAACGAGAACTGAATAAGAGAAGAGCTGGAATGGGAAGATTTAACTGCTGCCTGGATGCACTAACTGGCAAAGCAGCCTTTGTTAATTAACCCTTTCTAAACCACTCAGCTAGTCCATCCCTTCAATTTCCCAAGAATGGGTAAATCGGAAGGGAGGAGCAGATGTACACAGAGTATAGTGAATAGGGTCATAGATTCATAAAGTTACACAGCACGGAAACAGCCCTTCGGCCCAACTAGTCCATGCTGACCAAGCTAGTCCCATTTGCCTGTATTTGGCCCATATCCTTCTAACCCTTTTTTGTCCGTGCACCTCTTGAAATGTCTTTTAAACATTGTAATTGTACCCATCTCTACCACTTCCTCTGGCAGCTCGTTCCACATACCCACCACCCTCTGTGAAAAAATTGCCCCTCACCTTAAATCATTGTCCTCTGGTTTTAGACTCCCCAACCCTGGGGAAAAAGATTGTGACCATCCACCTTATCTATGCTCCTCTTGATTTTATATTCTCCCATAAGGTCACCCCTCAGCCTCCTCCACTCCAGGGAAATAGCCCCAACCTATCCAGTCTCTCCTGATAACTCAATCTCTCTAGTCCCAGTATGAATGATGAAAATCATCTTCCACCAACTTCAGAACTGCACAGAACAGAGGAGACCATTCAGCCCATTGAGCCTGTTCTAGTATTCAATGGCAATTACCATCCATCTGCCTTATTCCCAAATCCCTTGATGCCTTTTAAGTCTATCCCAGTTTTGGAATTTTCAATCGATCCTTAGCTTTTTGGCTCCAAGTCCCTACCCTGTGTGAAAACGTGCTTCCCAACATGACCACGGAAAAGCCCGACTCAAATTTTAAGGGATTGTGTGGACCCACTGGCCAGGGGAACGAGCTTCTATCTGATTGTCCTACCAACTTTAATCATGTTACATAAACCAGTTTATACTCAAAAGAGAATGTAAATCTAGTTCGCACAAACTAGAATCATCAAATGGGTATGATACTGAAGGCTGGCACTCTGCTCATTGAGTCTGTACGTGTATTCGTGATGTGACCCTTTAAGCCATGGTTTCAGCCTGATGAATCTGGTGAAGAGCTTGTGAAGGTGAGGTGGGAGATGGGGATTGTCAGAGGGTCTTACTACTCAGAAACAAACCCTTCAGCACACCAAGTCTACACCAACCTTCAAGCACCCATTTTACACTGCTTCCATTTTAATCACCCCACATTCTTATCTAGTCCCTCCTGCCACCCCATTCTACCATTCACCCACATATGAGGGGTCTTTCTTTTGCAGGAGCCAACTGACACATCTTTGAGATATGGGAGGAAACTGGAGCATCCGGAGGTAATCCACATGGTGACAGGGAAAACGTGCAAACACCACACAAGCACCGTTGGAGGTCAGGACTGAACCCGGGTCTCTGGAGCTGTGAGTCAGCAACTCTGCCAGCTACACCAGGGAGTGATGGGGGAGTGAAGGGGAGAGATGGGGAGTGAAGGGGAGAGATGGGAGTGAAGGGGAGAGATGGAAGTGAAGGGGAGAGATGGGGAGAGAAGGGGAGAGATGGGAGTGAAGGGGAGAGATGGGAGTGAAGGGGAGAGATGGGGAGAGAAGGGGAGAGATGGGAGTGAAGGGGAGAGATGGGGAGAGAAGGGGAGAGATGGAAGGGGAGAGATGGGAGTGAAGGGGAGAGATGGGGAGAGAAGGGGAGAGATGGGAGTGAAGGGGAGAGATGGGGAGAGAAGGGGAGAGATGGGAGTGAAGGGGAGAGATGGGGAGTGAAGGGGAGAGATGGGGAGAGAAGGGGAGAGATGGGGAGAGAAGGGGAGAGATGGGAGTGAAGGGGAGAGATGGGGAGTGAAGGGGAGAGATGGGGAGAGAAGGGGAGAGATGGGGAGAGAAGGGGAGAGATGGGAGTGAAGGGGAGAGATGGGGAGAGAAGGGGAGAGATGGGAGTGAAGGGGAGAGATGGGGAGTGAAGGGGAGAGATGGGAGTGAAGGGGAGAGATGGGGAGTGAAGGGGAGAGATGGGAGTGAAGGGGAGAGATGGGAGTGAAGGGGAGAGATGGGAGTGAAGGGGAGAGAAGGGGAGAGATGGGGAGTGAAGGAGAGAGATGGGAGTGAAGGGGAGAGATGGGAGTGAAGGGGAGAGATGGGGAGTGAAGAGGAGAGATGGGGAGTGAAGGGGAGAGATGGGAGTGAAGGGGAGAGATGGGGAGTGAAGGGGAGAGATGGAAATTTGGATGTGGTATAAGCACAGCGCCAAAGAATGAGAGAGGGGGGGGGGGGGAGAGAGAGAATAGGAGAATGAAACTGAGAGAAGGAAACGGTACAAAGGGCAGATGCCTCAGGAAAGGGAATTTGAACAAAATTCCGATTCAAGGACAAAGGTGGAGAAACTGTGGGAAGCTGAAGCAGATTGCTCCGTTATATTTAACAAAGGATGGACAGAATTCAAAGGATTTCGTCAGAAAGCAGAGAAATAGTGTAATAAGAGTGAAAGAGAGAACGGTAAGAATTAAAGAAACAATCTCCGACTTTAAACCTGAAGGATTTTTTTTTAACTGTTTAGAACGCAGAAACACTGCCACAAATACAGACTTTAACCAGGAGAAAGGTGGTTCAGAATCGGACTTTGTTGCTTTCTGCATCACTGATAATACCTCCACATTCGGTAGTGAGAGGTCACAGCCGTGCTCCACAGAGGGGTTAACTATCAGACAGAGAGAATGACTGTGAAACAAAGAGCGGGTCAGAGGGAGAGAGGCTCACACTCCTGAACCGTTTACCTGTTGCAACACAAGCTCTAAAACAGCAATTCCATCCACCAGCTGTCAGTGCCCGACGAGATTAATCCCTGTTCTGAGGTCCGGGCGTCGGTGGATCCTGGGTTGGGGTTCTTCTCAGTGCCTGCCAGTTTCACACTGACGGCCCCCATCCAGATCCGTGCACACTCTCCCTCGTACACACATACAGTGAGCAACTCAGCGCTGCTTCAACCTTGAGAACTGTGCCAGCAGACAGGAAGCACCAGAAATAATTAGATTATGCAGTTCCTGTTCGTTGATCTTCCCTCAGCTGCTTGCCTGACACATACAGTATTGGGCACGTTTTTTTTTACAAAGGTTATTTTGCAGATCGCTGTCCAGACCTTTCAGGCATTCTCTGACCCTTCACCTGAATCCAGAGCGGATCACAACGTTTGCAATTAAATCACACAACAGGCAAAGTGGGAAAGTTAAACAGGACAACAATGCTCCGTATTGTAACAATTACAGTCAAACTTTGCAATTTGCCCTGTGAAAATATTATACGATATAAAGTGGCGGTGGTAATGGTTATATCTTACATTTTTACTAATCGTAATAATTTAGAATTGCTTATTTATTTAACATACTATTTAGTTAGGTAAGCATCAATTTATTGTGCAATCATTAAATAATAGTTGTGATAAATAATAGTTGTGAAACAGTTTGCATTGTTTGGGACTTTCAGCCTGAGGGCACATACCACCAGGCTCAAGGACAGCTTCTATCCCACGGTGATAAGACTATTGAACAGTTCCCCTATACAATGAGATGGACTCTTGACCTCACAATCTACCTTGTTATGACCTTGCACCTTATTGTCCACCTGCACTGCACTTTCTCTGTAGCTGTGACACTCTACTCTGTATTCCATTATTGTTTTTACCCTGTACTACCTCAATGCACTGTGTAGTGAATTGATCTGTATGAACGGTATGCGAGACAAGTTTTTCACTGTACCAAAGGGTGACTGGCTAACACGAGGGAGCATAATCGTAAGATGATTGGAGGAAAGTATAAGGGGGATGTCAGGGGTAAGTTTTTTTACACAGAGAGTGGTGGGTGCGTGGAACGCACTGCCGGCTGAAGTTGTGGAGGCAGATACAATAGGGACATTGAAGAGACTCTTAGATAGACACACGAATGATAGAGAAACGGAAGGCCATGTGGGAGGGGAGGGGTAAATAGATGTTAGAGCAGGATAAAATGTCAGCACAACATTGTGGGCCGAAGGGCCTGTACTGTGCTGTAGTGTTTGATGTTCGATGTTCAGTACAAATGATAATAATAAACCAATACCAATTTGCACACAGTAAGGTCTCTGTAACAGCAACCTGCCAGTGACCAGATAACGCAGAGTTGCTGTGCTCCTGCTTAACTCCCGGTAGACCCCAAATTCTTATTCTGGCTTCTGCCCTCTTCCTTTCCAGTCCTGATGAAGGGTCTTGGCCCGAAACATCAACTGTTTATTTCCCTCCATGGATGCTGCCTGACCTGCTGAGTTCCTCCAGCATTTCTTGTGTATTGCTGAGATAATCTGAGATATGGGTGGTATGGTAGTGTAGCAGTTAGCGTAATGCTATTACAGTGCAAGCGACCTGGGTTCAATTCCCGCCACTGTCTGTAAGGAGCTTGTATGTTCTCCCCATGTCTGCGTGGGTTTCCTCCGGGTGCTCCGGTTTCCTCCCACATTCCAAAGATGTACGGGTTAGGAAGTTGTGGGCATGCTATGTTGGTGTCGGAAGCGTGGTGACACTTAGAGGCTGCCCCCCAGAACACTCTACGCAAAAGATGCATTTCACTGTGTGTAAAGAAATCTTATCTTATAATCTCCACTAGTTTTATCAACATTTTCTCTGGTTAATAATCAGAGATCAAAGTTGCAACTCTTATTAGTAGCACAATGTTTTCTCATTAAAAATCATTTTCAGGAGGTTTCATCTTTATTGCAGAGGGACCTAATTCACCCTACCGTTCCACTTCACATTATAGTGTGATAAACCATCCACTGCACATACTTTCCCCTTTCCCATTACAGAGGAACCAAGCATCATCATATCCCATTACACTCCGCTCCCATTTGCCACAAACAGCATTTGTTGCCGTGGCCAATGTTAATTTTAACTCTGTAATTGATAGACCCTTGTTAACCAAAATGATACAAAGAGGTGTGGAGAATAGATGAGTGTGTATGGAGTTACCTTGTCACTTTGGTCACAATCAACTTAGTCCACTCTATGTCTTACTAGCAAGAAGAACAACAACTTCCATTTATATGGCACCTTTAACATAGCAACTCATCTCTGAGCATGTGATCAAACAAAATCAACTTCAAATTACACAAGACAACATTAGGGGAGATGGCTAAAAGCTTAATCAAGAATTGGTTTAAGGTACTTCTCAAAAGAGGTGAGAGCAGTAGAGGTTTTTTACATATTTCCATATTTCCTTATGAGATCTTCAGCCCAACGAGTCAATGCCAGCTCGCAGAGCAATTCCATCTCCTAACTATTTTCTCTCTGTAACCTCTTCTCACCCTGACCCCCAGATTCTACTGCTCACTGCACACTCGAGGCAATTCACAGTGACCCATTGACCTACGAATCCACATGTCTTTGAGCTATGGGAGGAAACTGGAGCATCTAGAGGAAACCTATGCAGCCACAGGGAGGATGTGCAAACTCCACACAGGCAGCACCAGAGGTCAGGATTAAACAACAGCGCCAACCACAGGAAGGAAATTCTAGAACATAAGGCAATTCAATTTGAAGGAATGGGTGCCAAGACAAAAACAATTAAATCTGGAGATCTTTAGGAGACCATGACTGGACAACTGCAGATAGCTCAGAAGATTGGACATAAGTCTAGACATAGGAAGTGGAGCTTGGGAGGAACAAAACCATGAAAACAAGATGAGAATCTTAAATGCTTGACAGGGAGCCAGTGCTGGTAGGAACGAGGGTGAGGGTAGACTTAGTGCAATTCAGGATTGGCCGGCAGAGTTTTGATTTCCGATTAACTTTACATTTTTCCAATTAACTTTAAGCCTATGAAAATAAAGAGGAAGAAAACAATCTCTCACCCTGAAGCATCAGGTCATGAAACAGTGCAAATCAAACAAGTTGCCAGGATACAAATTGCAAATCAACATTCTGTTGGTTCTTTGACAAGACTTGTCACAAGAAGCAACCACTTGTATTGATTTTCTTTCACAGTAGCTACTTGCGGATGACAATAACACGAAGACCTTGATCAGGTACAGTGCAGAGGGTTCTGTATCTTAAATCACAAATTGCTCTAGCCTACTTGTTTCTTAGAGAGAGCTGAGGAACATATACCCCAGGGCTTTTCTACAAGGCTAGGTGGGAGGGTGAATGTGTGAAGAACTCAAAGAGTCTACAGTGGAAGATGCTAAATGATGAAAGATAATGTCAAATGTAAGATTATTCACTTTTCTCCATTGAATAGTTAAAAGCACAACATTTTCAAATGGTGGTTCGGTATGTCATCAAAGACACTTACAAATTTCTATAGATGTACGGTGGAGAGCATTCTGACTGGTTGCATCACCACCTGGTATGGAGTTCCCATTGTACAGGATCACATGAGGCTGCAGGGGGTTGTAGACTCAGCCAGCTCCATCATGGACCCAACCCTCCGCACTATTGAGGACATTTGCAAGAGGTAGTGCCTCAAGAAGGTGGCATCCATCGCTGAGGAACATCACCACCCGGGACATACCCTCTTCTCATCACTACCATCGGGGAGGAGGTACAGGAGCCTGAAGACCCACACTCAACAATTTAGAAACAGCTTCTTCCCCTCTGCCATCAGATTTCTGATTGGTCCAGGGACCCATGAACACCAGCTCATTATTCCTTCCTTTTGCACTATTTATTTATTTTGTAATTTATAGTAATTTTATGTCTTGCGCTGTACTGCTGCCGCAAAACAACACATTTCACGCCATCTAAGTCAGGGATAATAAACCTGATTCTGATTAGAAACTAGTAAATGTTGGTATAGAGGGTGCTGGTTCATGCAGCACACAAGATTAACAGAGAACTACAGCAGGTCATTCAGAAGTCATTCATATTGGCTTTTATCACAACATCATTCGAGTATGAAAGTGAGGAAATTTTGGTCTGGTTGTACAGGGGTTAGTTCTGGGGAAAGATGTTCCTTGTGAATTTGCTCTTACTTTATTATTCAATATCTAATTTTTACAGATCAAATTTTGGAATACCCATAAGTGAAGACATATCTTTTTTGTTTATACTGTCAAAAACTCTTTTGTAATTATGAAGATCACCATCATATCACCTTCATCCTGAGAACATAGACCATAGAACATAGAACAGAACAACACAGGAACTGGCCCTTTGGCCCACAATGTTGTGCCGAACTAATTAAACCAGGAATTAAATGCCTAACTAAACTAATCCCTTCTGCCTGCATAATATCCATATCCCTCCATTCTCCATACATTCATGTGCCTATCTAAGAGCCCCTTTATTTGAACCGTTGACTGTCTGCTTTTCTCCACGGATGCTGCCTGACCTGCTGAGTTCCTCCAGCATCTTGTTGTTTTTTCATCTAGATTCCAGCATCTTGCAGTCCTTTGTTTCTCTCTTAAATTCCTCTGTTGTATATACCTCCACCACCACCCATGGCAATGCATTCCAGGCACCTGCCACTGTGTAAAAAATTTGCCCCGCGCATCTCCTTTGAACTTACCCCCTCTCACCTTAAATGCATGCCCTCTAGTATTGGACATTTCGACCCTGGTATAAAGATACCAGCTGTCTACTCTATCCATGCCTCTTATAATCTTATAAACGTCTATCAGGTCTCCCCTCAGCCTCCGCTGCTAAAGAGAAAGCAACCCAAGTTTGTCCAACCTCTCCTCATAGCACATGCCCTCTAATCCAGGCAGCATCCTGGTGAACCTCTTCTGCACCCTCTCCAAAACCTCCACATCCTTCCTATAGTGGGCTGACTAGAATTGAATGCAATACTCCAGATGTGGCATAAATAGAGTTTTATAAAGTTGCAATGTAACTTCCCAACTCTTGAACTCAATGCCTCGACTAACAAGGGCAAGCATGCCATATGGTTTCTTTACCACCCTATCAACCTGTGCAGCCACTTTCAGGGAGCTATGGACTTGGACCCCAAGATCCCTTAGTACATCAATACTGTTAAGGGTCTTGCCGTTAATAGTGTACTGTCCCTATCCTATATCTGCAACTGATCTATATCCTGCTGTATCCTATGTCAATCTTCTACACTATCCACAACACCACCAATCCTCGTATCATCTGCGAACTTACTAGCACACCCACCTACATTTTCATCCAGGTCATTTATATACATCACAAACAGCAGAGGCCCCAGTGTGGATCTCTGCAGAAACCACTAGTCACGGACCTACAGCCAGAATGAATCCCATCAACCACTGCCCTCTGTCTTCCATGGGCAAGCCAATTCTGAATCTAAATGGGCAACTCACCATGAATCTCATGCACCTTAACTTTCTGGATGAGCCTCCCATGAGGGACTTCATCAAGTGCCTTACTAAAATCCATGAAGACGATATCCACAGCTCTACCTTCAATAATCGCCTTCATCACCTCCTCGAAAAACTCCTTCTCCTTTCCATGGAAAACAGACCCATTTCTTTTCATTTTTCTCCATTTGATTTAAGCTTGACTTTCTGGAATCATTCTTGTGAAACTTTTCTGGTGTCAGGTTCAGTATCCCCACCCAAGCTCCCATTACAGCTGCTGGTGTGTAACTTGGCTGCTTAAAGGGTCATCAGCCTGAAATTTCAACCTTATTTTTCTCTCTCCACAGATGCTGCCTGATCAGCAGAATGTTTCCAACATTTTCTGCTTTTATTTGATATTTCCAGCATCTGCAGTATTTTATGTTTGTGTAACTGGTTCATGAAATCACCTCAGTTTAAGTAAAAGCAATGATTCTCTCTGTTAGTTTCCAGGTGATATGTTTATGAATTTCAACATGACACTTCTGCAATATATCAAGGCAAAAAGATCACACTTACAGCCTATACCTAATCAACATTGTGTTTACAAGATTACACAGGCAGATAGATTAATACGCTACATCTTAATATTCTGATATATCCATTTATTAATAGAAGAGTTTTCACTTAGTAGGAATCCTTTGCACTCTCTTTCAAAAGACGCACACCTGAAACTTCCAGGCGTCAGTTGGCTTAAAGAACTGCATGCAAATGAGTTAGAAGTTATTTGATACAGTTTGGTAAACACCAATCAGAAAGGGAGCAAGCGACAGGAAGTTGAGGAATCAAACCATTGCCGTTTCATTAGGAAGCTTTCCAAACCCAAGATTGGAACTGGGAGTGAACAGATGAAATGCCCCGAAAGATGGCTTGAGGCACCATATTGAAATTTTACTCCAATTGAAGACTGCCTGAGAAAGATTTGGCTCCAAATTTCCATGGGGGTACAATGTTCTCTTCACATTTGGCATCCTAACCATCAACCTGATACCGACTCCTTACAGACAATATGCAAATGTCCACCATATAGAAGGTGTGAAGCACCCCGTCCTTCTGGGGACTTTTTAAAGATGCCATTTTCCTTCTCTGAACTTTTTTAAAGTAATTTGTGCGATGTGAGCAAGGTCGGTATTTACTGCCCAGCCTTAGTGGTTCTTGAAATGAATGAGTAACATTGGGCCACTTCAGTCACATATATACCAAACTGGATAAGGACAGATTTTCTTTGCTTAAGAATATTAATAAACTGGATAGGTATTTAAGACATTCTAGTAGGTTCCTGGTCATGTTTATTGATATGAGTTTTTCCCATGATTTTATGTTTAATTAATTCAATTGTCCTGCCCCTTCTAAACTTCCAAGTTTCTCTGGATCTTCAGTCTAGGGCTGTGAATTGAGAGACCAGTAACTTATCCACTTTATGCCATACCCCTAGTGTAATCATTATGCTGCAACTGTACAGGGTACTGGTGAGGCCACACCTGGACTACTCCGTGCAGTTCTGGTCTCCTTACTTGAGGAAAGATATACTTTGAAGGCGGTGCAGAGGAGGTTCACCAGGTTGAACCCGGAGATGAGGGGGTTAGCCTATGAGGAGAGATTGAGTCGCCTGGGACTATACTCGCTGGAATTCAGAAGAATGAGAGGGGATCTTATAGAAATATACAAAATTATGAAAGGGATAGATAAGATAGAGGAGGAAGGTTGTTTCCACTGGTAGGTGAGACTAGAACTAGGGGACGTAGCCTCAAGATTTGGGGGAGTAGATTTAGGACAGAGATGAGGAGGAACTGCTTTTCCCAGAGAGTAGTGAATCTGTGGAATTCTCTGCCCAGGGAAGCAGTGGAGGCTACCTCATTAAATATATTTAAGACACAGATAGATTTTTGCACAGTAGGGGAATTAAGGGTTATGGGGAAACGGCAGGTAGGTGGATCTGAGTCCACGGCCAGACCAGCCATGACCTTATTGAATGGCAGAGCAGGCTCCACAGGCCAGATGGCCGACTTCTGCTCCTACTTCTTATGTTCTTATGTTTAAAAAGACTATGACAGATTCCTCTCAATACTGCACACTTTATGTTGCTGTGAATACCTGCTCCCAATGGGACAGTACAGTGGGCTCTGATATCAGTTTTCTCTAAGTTATTCAGAGTTGTTTAACCCAGAACATTTAGGTCACAATTCTACCTCTAACTTCACAGTCCATATGTGAGGACAAATTATTAATGTGCATGGTTTCTATGGCTACACTGGGAATGATGGATATGGCTTATGCTAACAGTTCAGAGATAGGTATATTGATAATACCAGTACTTGTGAGCAAAGAAGGAGACCAGAGTGACGGCGGAGAGCTCCAGGAGCACAACACCCTAAAACTAGCTTTGGTACTCCACCCTAAAACTAGTTTAAAACTAGTTTGGTACCCTGAAGAGAGAAAAACATGCAAAGTAAACCCCGTTTTGGTCCCTGCACATTGAGAGAGACCCCTTGTGATCTGCGCAAGATCAACAGATCCATTCACATCTGTACTTTATCCACTGATGAACCTCGCATCAGCACTTAGCCCAAACATCCATCACCCACCTCTATGTAACCTTCGGATACATTGAACAAAGGAAACTGATAAAACTCTTACAGGTGGAGACACAAGAGACTGCAGAGGCTGGAATCTGGAGCATAAAAAAACAAATGCTGGTGGAACTCAGTGGGTTGGGCAGCATCTGTGGGAATACCTCTCAGCCATGCCCGGGGTCTCCAGCCTTGCTCTCGATCACCCTCGGCATCTCTGGCCTCTGCTCCCCTCCTGGACACTCCCGGGGCTTTCCATCCGCCCACCCAACCCCAAGCCCCAGATCACCTGCTTCTGCTGCAGACCCAGTGAAGAATTAGCCACCTCCCTGGACTGGACTAACTCACTGCAAAGCATCAAGAGACGTGCATTGAAAAAGAAATGCAATTAGTTACTGAGGTAAAATATTTTGCAGGCACAATTTAATTGCAAGACATAAATGTTTTAAAAAGGTAGAAGAAGTGTACATTATTTAAACTGCTTTTCACTCCCCCCCCCAGCAATGAAGAAGCCTACGGACTTCTGTAAATTACCACAATCAATAAAAGTAAACATTACCTCTCCGCGATTTTATTTGTCTTCTCCCCAACTCAGCAGCAATTTTCTGAAGTTCGTCCTGCAATTTAAGTGGGTGTTATCTGTGTTCTTGCCTCTCCCTGGGGTCCATATCAGAGCGTACATGATGACTGCAGACCAGGTGACATCATCGGAGAACTGGCTGAGATATTTCTTTATCTCAGAAAATATCAAATCTCTCTTCCAGATTAGTCTCCTTGGAACAGTGAAATAATAAAAGCTTATAATGGAGTTTTTATCACATTGTTGCCAGCCACTGAACGGCTTCAGTTATATACTCCCTAGTGTTGGTGCTATTAGATTTCACAAAAGTGGAGCATTTTCCATTGCTTTTCCCACCCACTCTCCCACCCCATGCCTATAAAAATGGAGTTGGATTTTTTTTCTCAGCAGTGAGTGGCTCAGTAGCCTCTCTTTCTTGAAACTGGTGTAGTTACAAAAGCTTGAAAGCACGTACCACCAGGCTCAAGGACAGCTTCTATCCTGCTGTTATAAGACTATTGAACGGTTCCCCAGTACAATAAGATGGACCTGCACTGTACTTTCTCTGTAATGGTAACACTTTATCCTGCACTTTGTTATTGTTTTACCAATGCACTGTTGTAATGAAATGATCTGCATGGACGGTATGCTAGACAAATTATACACTGTACCTCGGTACAATAATAAACCAATTTATCAATTTACCAACAAACCAAGTTACCAATTTATATCAATCAGCAACTAAAATTTTACATGCAGGTGCATTAAGTCAGGTTATTGATGAAGAGCTGTGGAGAGAAATATTGACTGTAATTATGAATTAGGCCTTAATGCTCCTTGGGCTGTTCCAGGTGGCCACCAGTTGCAGAGTGGAAAGTTTTTAATTTTTTGTTCGTCTGGCGATAAACGGGCAGTCCTTGAGGATAGTTTTGTGTGTCTGAATTGGGTTCTGGGCAGAACCGTGTACTCTGACTGGTGAAGTCCTGCTCTGGCTTTGCCTCCTGCTCTCTGCTCGCTCAGTCCAGACCCTGCATCATCCCTCTTCACTCTTTACCCTCACCTTACTCCTAAAAGGCTTGCTATCTCTTCCAATCCAGCTCTGGACAACCCACTTTGACCCATCACCACCATGATGAGTGAAAGTTCTATGTTCTATGATAATTACAAGCCATCTCTTTCCTTCAGAGTTGCCCCCTATCTTCAGGGTCCATCCATTAAGAAAGCTCTACTCAAACCCATGGATTTTGTCCAGTTACTACATCAGTTGTAACTTGTCATCCATTTCCTTCAGTCCGTTGTTGACATTACCTCATAGAACATAAGACCATAAGGTCCCTGGTCAGACCCCACTTGGAGTATTGTGCTCAGTTCTGGTTGCCTCACCACAGGAAAGATGTGGAAGCCATAGAGTGGGTGCAGAGGAGATTTACAAGGATGCTGCCTGGAATGCGGAGCATGCCTTATGAAAGCAGGCTGAGGGAACTCGGCCTTTTCTCATTGGAGAGACGGAGGATGAGGGGGGGACCTGATAGAGGTGTATAAGATGATGAGAGGTATTGATCGGGTAGATAGTCAGAGGCTTTTCCCCAGGGCTGAAATGGTGGCCACAAGAGGACATAGGTTTAAGGTGCTGGGGAGTAGATATAGAGGAGATGTCAGGGGTAAGTTTTTTACTCAGAGAGTGGTGAGTGCATGGAATGGGCTGCCAGGAACGGTGGTGGAGGCGGATACGATAGGGTCTTTCAAGAGACTGTTAGATAGGTACATGGAGCTGAATATTTTAGCTATGGGTAAGCCTAGTAATTTCTAGGGTAGGGACATGTTCGGCACAGCTTTGTGGGCCGAAGGGCCTGAATTGTGCTGTAGCTTTTCTATGTTTCTATGTTTCTGTGTTTCTATGTAGAGGAGCAGAATTAGGCCCTTAGACCCATTGAGTCTGCTCCACCGTTCAATCATGGCTGATCTTTTTTTCAACCTCATTCTCTTGCCTTCCCCTGTAACCCCTTGACTAATCGAGAATCTATCAATCTCTGCCTTGAATACACACAATAACTTGCCCTCCACAGCCCTCTGTGGCAATGAACTCCACAGATTCACCACCCTCTGGCTGAAGAAATTCCTCCTCATCTCAGTTCGAAAGGGACATCCCTTTATTCTAAGGCTGTGCCCTCAGATCCAAGACTCTCCCACTAATGGAAACATCCTTTCCACATCCACTCTATCCAGGCCTTTCAGTATTTTGTAGGTTTCAATGAGATCCCCCCTCATCCTTCTGAACTCCATCGGGGACAGGCCCAGAGACATCAAGTGATCCTCATACATTAAACCTTTCATTCCCGGGATCATTCTTGTGAACCTCCTCTGGACCCTCTCCAGGGCCAGCACATCTTTCCTTAGATATGGGGCCCAAAATTGCTCACAATATTCCAAATGCAGTCAGACCAATGCCTTATAAAGCCTCAGCTGTACATTCTTGCTTTTATATTCTCGTCCTCTCAACTCATGTTGCCATGGCTCACATCATTGATCATCGAAGACGCTTCAGCCTGCAGCCCTGAACCACTGCAACATAGCAACAGATCCCTATCTTACTTCACCCTTCAAGAAACCAAAAGAATGTCTACACCACATTTAGCCAATTCCCTCCATGACCTCTCCTTCTCCCGATCTCAATAGCCCCGTGAGCTCTTCAACCCAGCAAGAGCTCTGCAACCTCCAATTCTAATCTGTGGAAAGAGAAACAGAATTAATAGTCCAGAGGAAGGATCTCGACCCCAAACATTGACTGTCCATGTCCCTCCACAGATGCTGCCTGACCCGCTGAGTTCCTCCAGCAGATTGTTTGTTGCTCCAGGTTCCAGCATCTGCAGCCTCTTGTGTCTCCTGTCAACAGAATTAGAATTTCAGTTTGAAGACCCGCTGAATGTCTCCAGCTTTTTCCTTGTGGCATTCCTGTGTTTAAAGTGCTGCAGTGTATTTTTTGTGTTAATATTACTTTCAATAATAGATAAGACTCACCAAGCAGTTTTAACATGCATGAATTGGTTTGGAATCATTTACATCTTTCAAGTTGATTGGAAAAAGTCAACTGACAATCCTAGATCTACTTATCAATTGTTAAACATCTGCTGACATTGGGGTACACCAAGAACGTTGGTGAATAAATAGAATCAGAATCAGGTTTATTATCACTGTCTTATAGGACGTGAAATTTGTTGTTTTGCGGCAGCAGTACAGTGCAAAGACATAAAAACACTATAAATTACAAATAAATATAGTGCAAAAAGAAGGAATAATGAGGTAGTGTTCATGGGTTCATGGACTGTTCAGAAATCTGATGGCGGAGGGGAAGAAGCTATTCTTGAATCGTTGAGTGTGGGTCTTCAGGCTCCTGTACCTCCTCCCCGATGGTAGTAACGAGAAGAGGTTATGTCCCGGATGGTGAGGGCCTTTAATGATGGATGCCGCCTTCTTGAGGCACCGCCTCTTGAAGATGTCCTCGATGCTGGGGAGGGTTGTGCCCATGATGGACCTGGAGAAATACAGGGTCATAGAGTATTTCAGTACGGAAACAGGTTCTTTGATCCACTGTGTTTGCACTGACCATTAAAAGCTCCTATTTACACTAATTCCATTTTATTCTTCCTGCTTTCCCATCAACTACTCCCAGATTCAACTACTCAGCTACACACTAGGGGCAATTTACAGTGACCAATTAATCTCCCACAGCTTTTGATGAATGAGACTTTTACCTATTTGCAGAACAGCAATGAAAAAAAGTAGGGAAAATTTCTTATCTACATCTTTAAGTGCACAGCGGTGTGTACTTACTGACACAAGAAACTGCAGGTGCAGGAATCCGGAGCAATAAACATCCACTGGGGGAACTCAGCAGGTCGAGCAGCATCTGTGGGGGGGGGGGGGGGGGGGGGGGAAAGAATTGTCAACATTTTGGTTTGTACTTGTTGTTGGAGAATTAAGTGGAAGAAACTAAAGAAATAGTGATCATAGAATTATTTGTGAAATAGAGTGAGAAAAGTGATTGGTTGTGCTGGAGAGAGGTTGATGAGTTGAAGGGAGATGTACAGAACATTTCAGTGAAAGGATTTTGACAGTGACGTACAAGAATGGTAGTTGAATCAAATGCGACGAAGCTTGGGATGTCCTTTGAATGTTGTCCTGATCCGTCAGTTCAATCAGCACTTCCACCCGTTTTAAATTACTGATAAACAGGATTAGGTAACCTCGCCACCTGCAGGTAAGTATGGCTGTGTGGCAGCTCTTTAACAGAAGCTGCCTTTAGATTATGGCTGTGGCTGAGTCAGTACATAAAAAATAGAAGCAGGAGTAGGCTGCTCTTCTACCTCAGTCCCACTTTCTTGCATTGGTCCCATGTCTCCTGATTCCTTAAATAACCAAAACTCTGTCGACCTTTATCTTAAGTATACTCAGTGACTCAAGCTCCATAACCCTCATGGCAAGAGAATACTTCGTGTCAAGAAATTTCTTCTCATCCTGTTTTGAGACGGTGACCCCTTGTTTTAGTCACTCCAGCCAAGGGAAACATTGTCCCTGCTGTAACCCCATTAAGCCTGTTTATTTTATGTTTCAATGAGATTGCTCTCATTCTTCTAAACTCTGGAAGTACAGGCTCAGTCCTACTTAATCTCTCCCCATAGTAATTCCAAGGGTTGATGAGAAGTAACCCAGGCTGTTATGGAAGGCAAGAGGGGAGATTACAGGGGAACTCAACTGTGCCAAACATGACAGTTCCATAAACTTCACCACAAATTTTCACCCGGCTCTCCGATTCACTTGGACTATCTCTGACAAACTTCTCTCTCCTTCCTCGATCTTTCTGTCTCCATCTCAGGAGATTCCTTATCCACCGACATCCTCTACAAACCCACTGACACCCGCAGCTACCTCGATTACAGCTCCTCCCACCCTGCTTCTTGCAAGGACGCGATCCCTTTTTCTCAAGTTCTCCGCCTCCGCCGCATCTGCTCCTACGACGAGGCTTTCCACTCCAGCACATCCGAGATGTCCAACTTCTTCTCTGAATGGGGCTTCCCCCCGACAGTGGTTGAGAGAGCTCGCACCTGTATCTCTGCCATTTTCCACACCTCTGCTCTCACCCCTACCCCTCCCAGAGTCCCCCCTGTCCTCACATTTCATCCCACCAGCCTACGTAGCCAACATATCATTCTCCGCCACTTCCGCCATCTCCACCCCACCTCCCCTCTTTTGTCCACCTATCACTTTTCCCTCTTATATACTGGGCTTCCCCTTTTCCTATCTTCAGTCCTGAAGAAGGGTTCTGACCTGAAACATTGACCACCTGCTTTTCTGCCTGGCCTGCTGAGTTCCTCCAGCATCATCATGTTTTTCATCTAGATTCCAGCATCTGCAGTCCTTTGTTTCTCTAGTATTACTGGGGACCTGACAGATTTTTAAACCCTTGCTGGCCACAGAAGACAAGTGCACAGTACTTTGGTCAAGAAGGGTGACAAGGATGAGCCAGGCAAATACAGGCCTGTGAGTCTAAAGTTAGTGGTCGGAAAGTTACTGGGAAAAAAAAAATGAGAGACAGAATTAACTTGCACTTGAACAGGCAGGGATTAATCACGTGGCATTGTTAGGGGAAAGTACTGTCTGACCAATTTTTCAGTGAGGTAACAAAGTGTATTGATGAGGACAGTGTGGTTGATGTAGTCAACATGGACTTCAGTAAGGACTTTGACAAGATCTTACATGAAACAAGATCACAAGACAAGGGAGCAGAAGTAGGCCATTCGGCCCATCGAGTCGGCCCATCGAAACACTAGCCCAAGAGATGAGAACCCGTGGGATCCAAGCCAATTTTGCAAACTGCATCCAAAATTGGCTTAGTAATAGGAAGATGAGGGTGATGATGGAGCAACACACAAAGGAGCTGGAGGAACTCAGTGGGTCAAGCAGCATCTGTGGAGGGAAATGGACGGTCGACGTTTCAGGTCGAGACCCTTCATGATGACGGAGAGTTGTTTCTGTGACTGGAAGCCTGTGACCAATGGTTTACCACAGGGTTTAATACTTTGACCCTGGAGACACAAGAGACTGCAGATGTTGGAATCTGGAGCAACAAACAATCTGCTGAAGGAACTCAGTGGGTTGAGCAGCATCTGTGAGGGGAAAGGAACTGTTGAGGTTCAAAACCCTCCAGAAGGACGGACAGGACATCTAACATTATGCTTTAACCCGAACTATTTGTTATATACATTAAAAATTTGGATGTGATTGCAGGAGGTAGAATTAGTAAGTTCAGCAGGTGACATGAAAATTGGTGCTGTTGTTGATAGTGAGGAAGGTAGTTGTAAGCTACAGGATAATATTAATGAATTGGCAAGATGGACAGATGGAATATAATTCTGATCAACATGAGATGATGCAGGTTGAGAGGGCTAACAAGAGTAGACATAAACGATGAATGGCAGGGTCCGAGGGAGCTTCAAGGAAGAGAGAGACCTTGGTGTACAAGTGTGGATATCCCTGAAGGAGGCAACATAGGGAGATAAGTTGGTTAAGAAGGCATATGAGATACTTGTTTTCTACAGCCAAAGGGCAGAGAATATAAGAACAGGGTGGTTATGGTACAACTTTATAAAACATTAGTTAGGTCACAGCAGGAGTACCATGTGCAATGCTGGTCGCCACGCTATAGGAAGGACATGATTTCATGGGAGACGGTGCAGAGGAGATTCACCAGGATGTTGCCTGGGACGGAATGTTTGAGGGTGGGTTTGTTCGCCCTGGAGTGGAGAAGGCTCAGGGCAGCACCTGACTGAGGTTTCCAAATTCTGAGGGACATCGGTAGGGTTGGTAGAAGGAAACTTCTCCCACATGGCAGAGGTGTCTAAAACCAGAGGTCACATTCTCAAACCATGGCAGTCAGCATAGTGATGGTCCCTGTGTGAAAACCCACCCAGTCCCAGTGAGAACAGGCAGACTCCGCACAGACAGCAGCTGAGGTCAGGACTGCACCCAGGTTGGTGGAGCAGTGAGGCATCTCTACCAGTTGCGCCCCTCTGCGGTGCATTGCAGCAGTCTGTTGCAGGACTGGCCCCATTTAGGACCAGGCTGCATCCCTCTGGACTGTTGGATTCACAACAGTTCAAACATTGCTGGCTGGAGGACATGGGTCACACTGACTCACCTCTGAATCAGTCTGAATCACCTAGCAACATCATTGTGCCGAGCTAAACCTCTCAACATAGCACAGGTATGCAAGCTTCACCCTTTCTCTCTTCTCCCAACTAATTTTGATTTCTGTGGGCTGCATTTTTACACACACACAAAAAAAGGAAGTGATAAAATGCAAAACATTTAAGAACAGGGATTAAGTCAGAGCAGCCAATGCTCTGAAATGCACTGAAAAATTATGTTCTTGGCTGGTGAGCAGGAATGTAAAAGTGAAGCAGGAAGTTGTAGCTTCATTTCCGTAATGTGGCAGGGACTGTGACACACTGAGCTTTATCATCGGAACTAAAATAAGAATAATGAGTTTAGAAAACCCACACAACTCAGTTCCTTCAAATGAAACTTGAAAATGAATCTGGCATATGTATAAGATCCCAAGGTACTGGTTCTACAAAGGGCAGGGGAGTTTGCTCAGGTGTCTTGCCCTCATTCATCCCCCAATCAACCTCTCAAAAGCAGGGTGGAGACACAAGAGGCTACAGATGCTGGAATCTGGAACAACACGCAAAACGCTGGAGGAACTCAGTGGGCCAGGCAGCATCTATGGAGGGAAATGGACTGTAGATGTTTCAGGTCGAGACCCTTCAAGACTCCAGTCCAGATGAAGGTTCTTGACCTGAAATGTTGACTGTCCATCAATTAGATCATCAATGCAAGTGTTAACTATCTCTCTCTCCACAGAAGCTGCCTGACCTGCTGAGTATTTCCAGCATTCTGTATTCTTATTTCAGTCCCACAATCATGGTTACGAATTCCACTGTTTCAGTGGTGGGATTTGGGATTTGATCAATAATCTGGTCCTTTGTATACTAACTCTGTGACTTAATGACAACACTACTTCACCATGTAGGCTCATAACCCGGGAGCACAGAGTAATGATAATTGTCAAAGGAACCAGAGGGGAGAATCTATCCTGTACCCTCTTTGGGATCTTCACATCCTTCCTAAACGGTAGTGACCGGAATTTGATACAGTACTTGTTCAACAACTTCTACTGCCATGTTGAGGCCAGGCACAGGTTGGAGAAGCAACACCTCATTTTTCACCTTGGAAGTCTCCAACCTGACGGCCTTAAAGTCGATTTCTCTAACTTCTGGTAACCCCTCCCCTCTGTCTTCCTTTCCTCCACCCTTAGTTTTCCCTCTTTCCTGTGGCCCCCTGACCCCTTCTCTTTCCCCACCCCCACCCTCTCGACCTGCCCATCACCTCCTTCCTTTTATTCCATGGTCCACTGTGCTCTCCTACTGGATTCCTTCTTCTTCAGCCCTCTGCCTCTCCCACCTATCACCTCTCAGTCTCTCACATCATTCTCTTTCAGACTCCCTCCCCCACCCACCTACCTTCCCCCCTCACCTGGACTCACCTATCACCTGCCAGCTCGTGCTCCTCCCCCTCCCCCCTACTTTTTTATTCTGCCTTCTGCCCTCTTCCTTCCCCGATGAAGGGTCTCGACCCGAAACGTTGACTGTTCATTTCCCTCCGTAGGTGCTGCCTGACCTGCTGAGTTCCTCCAGCTTTTTGTGTGTGTTATTCAACAACCTCTCTGCTTTTGTGGTCCTTGCCTCTATTTATGGATCCCAGGATCCCACATGTTTACTAACCACTCTGCCAACACGCCCTGGCTTTTCCAAGGATATATGCACATATCCCCAAGCTTCTCTTTTCTGCCTGTGTTCAACTGGTTCAGAATCAGAATCAGGTTTATTATCACTGACTTATATGTCATGAAATCTGTTGTTTTGCAGCAGCTGTACAGTGCAAAGACGTAAAATTGCTATAAATTACAAAATAAATAAATAGTGCAAAAAAAAGAATAACGAGGGAGTGTTCATGGGTTCATGGACCATTCAGAAATCTGATGGTGGAGGGGAAGGAGCTGTTCCTGAATCGATCAGTGTGGGTCTTCAGGCTCCTGTACCTCCTCCCTTGAAGGATGCATGAAAGTTACCTTGACAATAGAAGCCCTTCTTGTTCTGTCGGTATCTGATGGGAGGGGACCTGGCGGATGGAGACAGAGGCAGGAATACTGAACCCAGGAGGTTAAGATAGAAAGGGCACAGTATGCCAGAGCAATGGCAAGATACCTTAGGTAAGATAAGATTTCTTTATCTGTCGCATGTACATCAAAACACGCAGTGAAATGCATCTTTTGCGTAGAGTGCTCTGGGGGCAGCCCGCAAGCGTCGCCACGCTTCCAGCGCCTACATAGCATGCCCACAACTTCCTAACCCGTACGTCTTTGGAATGTGGGAGGAAACCGGAGCACCCGGAGGAAACCCATGCAGACACGGGGAGAACGTACAAACTCCTGACAGACAGCGGCGGGAATTGAACCTTGGTCACTGGCGCTGTAGCAGCGTAAGGCTAACCGCTACACTGCCGTGCCGCCCTATGTAACAAGCTGTATGTGAAGTCAGGCCCTTGTTGGTGTTTTGGGCATTACATGATCAGCCATGGCAACATGACAATCATCAGCTGTATGGATGTCAGCCATGAAGAAGGAAATAAGCTGAGTCTCATCTTGGAGTGGAGTTATATTTACATGGTACCTTTTACCAATTCGTTCCAGAGCTGTACAATTCTGTTCTTTTCCTTTGAGTTATTCATTCACAATATGTGGGTGTCACTAGTAAGCTTGGCATCTGTTACCCATTCACTGTTGCTTTTGAATTAAGTCACGGACTCAGAGCTACTGAACTGAGATTGAATATCTGAGCACCAGAGGTCAGGACTGAACACAAGTCCTTGGAGCTGTGAGGTGGCAGCTCACTGCACTGATCTAAGGGCTGCTGCCTCACAGCTCCAAAGACCCCGGTTCAATCCTGTCCTTTGGTGCTGTCTGTGTGGAGTTTGCACGTTTCCCCCAGGTGCTCTGGTTTCCTCCCTCATCCCAATGACGTGCTGGTAGGGTAATTGGCCGCTGTAGTGCAAGTAAGTGGCTAAAGAACCAAAGGGAAGCTTCTGGGCACATGAGGGAAAGAATACATTGCAGGGTGATGGAGAAAGGGGACTGATGGGATTGCTTTGCTGGGAGCCAGCATAGACAATGGGCAGAATGGCCTCCTTCAGTGCTGGTCACCCCATTACAGGAAGGATGTGGAGGCTTTGGAGTGGGTGCAGAAGAAGTTTACCCTGATGCTGCCTGGATTAGAGGGTATGAGCCATAGGGAGAGGTTGGACAAACTTGGGTTGTTTTCTCAGGAGCGCTGGAGGTTGAGGGGAGACCAGAGAGAGGTCTATAGGATTATGAGAGACATTACGAAGGGTAGGTAGTCAGAGTCTTTTTCTCAGAATAAAAATGTCGGATACTAGAGGATATGAATTTAAGGTGAGAGGGGGAAGTTTAAGGGAGATGTGCGGGGCAAGATTTTTACACACGGAATGATTGGTGCCTGGAACGGGCTGCCAGGGGAGGTGGTGGCAGCAGAGATAAGAGTGGTGATTAAGAGGCATTTAGACAGACACATGAACATGTAGGGAATGGAGGGATATGGATCGTATGGAGGTTTAGTTTAATTTGGCATCATGGTTAGCACAGACATGGTGGGCCGAAGGACCTGTCCCTCTTCTATGTTCTTTGCTGTAATTACATAGAACATAGACCATTACAGCACAGTACAGGCCCTTTGGCCCACGATGTTGTGCCGACATTTTATCCTGCTCTAAGATCTATCTAACCCTTCCCTCCCACATAGCCCCCTATATTTCTATCATTCATGTGTCTCTCTCTAAGAGCCTCTTAAATGTCCCTAATGTATCTGCCCCACAACCTCTGCCGGCAGTGCGTTCCACACACCCACCACTCTCCGTGTAAAAAGTTCACCACTGACATCCCCCTTATACCTTCCTCCAATCACCTTAAAATTATGTCCCTTCGTGTTAGTCATTGTCACCCTGGGAAAAAGTCTCTGACTGTCCACTCAAAAGTGAGAGTAAAAGAGACAGAAAACAAAAGTGAGAAACTTTTACACTTTTAGATGTCAATTGGCCAGCTGTAGGGATGAGTCTCAGTTTCTCTTTCTGAGCCCAGGTGGTTGTGTGGCTTTGCAGGGAGATAATTCTCCCCGAAGGTGAGGTCTTCGTGCTGTAAAGGTGTTGACTTTCAGCAGTGCATTTAATTCATTTCAACAGGCGCTGCAGCTGTTCCTCCTGAGGGTTAGTGAGGCTAGTGGCTGACTGGTGTGAACCCTCCAGCTCTGCAGGATGTCCCTGTCTCTCCACAAACCACCCAGTGATGTACATCACGGGAAGAGTTGTGGTGGAAGTTTTGTAGGGAGCCGTCGGCTATTGACCACTGGTGGCTCAGTTTGTCCGGATGTCAGGGAAAGGCAAGAGTCCAGATTGACACGGTGGTCTGATGCCAGCGCACCCAACCTCCCACTGCCCTAGTGAGCCCAGCAATGGACCACTGACCGGCTGAGGAAGCAGCTTCAGCTTTATGGCCCCAGCCTCTCAGCTTCACCTTGGGAGTCAACGTGAATGGGGTCACCATTCCCAGGGGAAGTGAAGTGCAGGTAAGTATTTGAATAATTTTAGTGTAATTTTTAACTTCTCTGTAGCAATTTACAGTCACAGAGTTAGACAGCATTGAAACAGGCCCAACTTGTCCATGCCAGTCAAGATGTCTGTCTGAGCTTGTCCCATTTCCCTTCCCTTGGCCCATATCCCTCTAGGCCTTTCCTATCCATGTGTGAAAAACCCTCTGTGTGAAAAACTTGCCCCTCAGGTCCCCTCTCACCTTAAACCTCTGCCCTTTAGTTCTAGATTCTCCTACTCTGGGGGAAACACCTACCCATATCCCTCTGAACCTTTCCAAGTGTCTTTTAAATGTTGTCAATGTACCTGCCTCAACCACTTCCTCTGGCAGCTTGTTCTACATACGGACCACCCTCTCGTCCTAACTAAATCTCTCCTCTCTCACCTTGAACCCATGTCCCCTAGTCCTTGATTCCCCACTCGTGGGAAAAAGACAGAGTACATTCACTCTATGTCCCTCATGATTTTATACACCTCTCTAAGATTACCCTTCATTCTCCTACGTTCCAATGAATCAAGTCCGAGCCTGCTCAATCTCTCTCTATTACTCAGTCCTGGAGCAACATCCTATAATGACTGCATGCAAAATGTCATGGAATTAATTGGCCCTATTTTCTTTCTTAGCGTCAGGCAGAGAAATAAGAAAAAATGTCATAGTGACTCAATCCATTTAAGATTCTGTGTGAATACAGTCAGAGAGGAACATACATCCTTACATCTTCTTCATGGTTGGTAACTGACAGTTCCCCAGAGCAGGTTATAATCAACTGCTGAAATGCCAACGTATTGGATCAAAAGGACGATTACGTCGGACTCGATCTGTGATGCTTTGAGACAACATCTCCAAGGGAAGCTTGCTGACTCTAAGCTCTGCCTGAGTCAGGATCAACGGTCCTTAATGTTTAATGCAGAACAACATGCAAATAGTAGTGACTCACCATGGCTTGGGATGTGAAATGAAGAACTAAAACTCAGAGTTTGGTGGAGACATTGTCTCACCATGGGTCCGGGTTCTGCAGCTATCTATTGTAGTGCCATCTCCTTTCACACTGGCCTTTCAGCCTAAGCAATATTTAACAGCAGAATGCTACATTATTTTGGGGCTATCCTGCCCTATTCATCAGCTCTAATTTGCCGACAAATTTATACCCCTTCTCTGGAGAGTGAGTACCTGGAATTGGAATTGGAATTGGTTTATTATTGTCAAGTGAAAGGCTTCTGTTTCCGTGCCATCCAGATAGATCATTCCATACATAAGTACATCGAGGTCATAAAAAGGATAACAGAATGCAGAATATAGCGTTACAGCCCATGATGTTGCGCCGACATTTTATCCTGCTCTAATATCTATCTAACCCTTCCCTCCATTTCTCTATCATTCATGTGTCTATCTAAGAGTCTCTTAAATGTCCCTAATGTGTCTGCCCCCACAACCTTTGCCGGCAGTGCGTTCCACGCACCCACCACACTCTGTGTAAAAAAAACTTACCCTTGACATCCCCATTATATCTTCCTCCAATCACCTTAAAATTATGCCCCCTCACTTTAGCCATTTTCGTCCTGGGAAAAAGTCTCTGACTGTCCACTCGATCTATGCCTCATCATCTTGTACACCTCTATCAAGTCACCTCTCATCCTCCTTCTCTCCAAAGAGAAAAGCCCTAGCTCACTCAACCTATCCTCATAAGATGTGCTCTCCAATCCAGGCAGCATCTTGGTAAATCTCCTCTGCACCCTCTCTAAAGCTTCCACATCCTTCCTATAATGAGGCAACCAGAACTGAACACAATACTCCAAGTGTGGTCTAACCAGAGTTCTATAGAGCAGCAACAATATAGATTAAGTAACAAATAAAGTGCAAGACCCACAACGAGGTGGATTGAGAGATACAAAATTCATCTTTTAGTATATGAGAAGTCTGTTCAAGAGTCTGATAACAGTAGGATAGAAGCTGTCCTTGAGCCTGGTGGTACGTGCTCTCAGGCTTTTGTATCTGCTACCCAATGGGAGGGGGGAGAAGAGAGAATGACTAGGGCATGATAGGTCCTTGATTACCTTGGCTGCTTTTCCGAGGCAACGGAAAGTGTGGACAGAGTCATTGGAGGGGAGGCTGGCATGCTTGACAGACTGGGCTGAGTTTACAACTCTCTGCAATTTCTTGCGGTCTTGGGCAGAGCAGTTTGCTATACCAAGCTGTGATGCATCCTAGTAGGATGCTTTCAATTGGTGAGAGTCATCAGGTACATGCCAAATTTCCTGAGCTAACTTAACACAGTGCTGTTGGAGCATTGTGCCATTGACTCCCCCGAGAACTTATTGATGACTCAGTTTTATTTCAGGCTTTCCTAGTTTTGGAAATCAAAAAAAAACTGCATGTGTTGGAAATCTGAAGCAAAAGCAGAAAAACACTGGAAAAACTCAGTAAGTCAGCCAACGTCTGTAGAAAGAAAAAGTTGACATTTTGGGTCTGTGACTCTTCATCAGAACTGGGAAACAGAGGGAGGCAACTGGGTTTTCAGTAGGGGGGAGGGATGTGTAGAGCAAAGGAAGTGTTTGTATTGGATGAGTTGAAATGGCTAAATGGGAACAGTATAGTGCTGAGCCTTGGCCACCAGGCTTGGAGTGTGTAGGATAAGAGAAACAGAAAATGGAAAATGGTGGAAAAACCAAGCAGGTCAAGCAGCATCTGTGGAAGGAGGAACATTTAATACTTCACATGAGGGACCATTCATGAGCAGGCATGGCAGTGTAGCGGTTAGCGTAACGCTATTACAGCGCCAGTGACCCGGGTTCAATTCCCACTGCTGTCTGTAAGGAGTTTGTATGTTCTCTCTGTGTCTCCGTGGGTTTTCTCTGGGTGTTCTGGTTTCCTCTCACATTCCAAAGGCGTATGGGTTAGGAAGTTGTGGGCATGCTATGTTGGCGCCGGAAGCGTGGGCTTGTGGGCTGCCCCCAGAACACTCTACGCGAAAGGTGTATTTCACTGTATGTTTCGATGTACATGTGACTAATAAAGATATCTTATCTTATCTTACCTGACCTAATTGGTAATTAGGTAAATCATTTTATTCTTGTCACATGTACAGAGGTACAGTAAAAAACTTCATTTTGCATGCCATCCATACAGATAAGACGATATGACGCAAGGCCATGATGAGGTAGATTGTGAGGTCAAAAGTCCATCTTGTACAAGAGGTCCGTTCAATAGTCTTATAACAGCAGGATAGATGCTGTCCTTGAGCCTGATGGTATGTGCTTTCAGGCTTGTGTATCTTCTGCTCGATGGAAGGAGGGAGAAGAGAGAATGTCTGGGGTGGGAGGGGTCTTTGACTATGTTGGCTACTTTACCAAGGCAATGAGAAGTGTAGACAGAGTCCATGGAGGGGAGGCTGGTTTCCATGATGTACTGAGCTGTGTCCACAACTCTCTGCAGTTTCTGGCAGTCTCGGGCAGAGCAGTTGCCATACCAAGCTGTGATGCATCCAGATAGGGTGCTTTCTATGGTGCATCTATAAAAATTGGTGAAGGTTAATGGGGGCATGCCGAATTTCTTTAGCTTCCTGAGGAAGTAGATGCCTAGTTTTGAACTCCTCTCACATATACAAGATATTCACTGCTGAGAGAGCTGTGGACTGCTCTCTCTCACTGTTGCGTCATCAGCTGTGAATTTGGACGCCAATTCAAGGACTTGAGTTTCGAAAAAAAGATTAGTCAACATAGTGGAAGTGATACATTGTGAGTGGTGTCATCCTTCAGATGAGACATTGGCCTAGATTTTGCAAGGAACTATCAGCAAAACTACCCACATTTCCCTACATAATTACTAGCAGCTTTGTGTTGTCCATATAAGCTCAAGAACACAGAAGTCCTGAAAGTTTCGTCATTTCTTTTCTGTTCGTTTTCCAACTGTGCTCTGCATAGATCCCAACATTCTGCGTCAGATGGTGTGGAACCTGTTTGCCTTTCATTGTAATGGAGAAGAGTGGCTGCCTGAAACTTTAGTATTTGTTAATTTAGATTTGTTTTAAATTGTTTGATTGTTTTAAATATTTTCGGGTGTGTTTTTTTAAAGTTTCCTTATTAAGATTAGAAGTATTTAATTATTTGCATAAATTTCAATGTCCTTGTTTTAAGATTTTGACACATTTGACAGTTCTGGCTGTTAAGATATCTTTATTAGTCACATATACATCAAAACATACAGTGAAATGCATCTTTTTGCGTAGAGTGTTCTGGGGGCAGCCCGCAAGTGTTGCAACGCTTCCGGCGCCAACATAGCGTGCCCACAATTTCCTAATCTGTATGTCTTTGGAATGTGGGAGGAAACCGGAGCACCCGGAGGAAACCCACGCAGACACTGGGACAACGTACAAACTCCTTACAGGCAGCGGCTGAATTGAACCTGGGACGCTGGTGCTGTAATAACGTTACGCTAACCGCTACACTACTGTGCCTGCTCTCAGCTGGCTGTCAAAGATTTTTCACGCTTTTTTGGGGACGTGGGTTGTTCTGGCCTGCCCCTCCCGCCTCTTGCCCACCCTCACCCACACAATGTGGTCCCTTTACAATGCAGTAGGCTCTTTCAATGCATAGGACCTCATAACAAAGGGTGGGGAAGGCCCTTTCCTGCACAGTATCAATGTCCACATTGCACCACGAGGGCTTGTAGGTACTTCCTGCCTCTCAGCTTGAGTTCTGGATCACTAAACCATGGTTCTGCGCTCTCTCTGGGGCGATGGGGTACAGTAGTGTAGTGGTTAGCATAGTGCTATTACAGCACCCAAGACCCGGGTTCAATTCCCATCGCTGTCTGTAAAGAGTTTGTACGTTCTCTCTGTGTCTGCGTGGGTTTCCTCCGGGTGCTCCGGTTTCCTCCCACATTCCAAAGGCGTACGGGTTAGGAAGTTGTGGGCGTGCTATGTTGACGCCAGAAGCGTGGTGACACTTGCGGGCTGCCCCCAGAACATTCTACGCAAAGATGTATTTCACTGTGTGTTTCGATGTACATGTGACTAATAAAGATATCTTAACTTATCTTGCAGGAGGTCCTCATTGAGGGGTCAGCGGTGGAAAGGATGAGCAGCTTCATGTTCCTGGGCATCAACATCTCAGAGGATCTATCCTGGGCCCAACACATTGATGTAATTATGAAGAAGGCACCCCAGCGGCTCTACTTCATTAGGAGTTTGAGAAGATTTGGTACGTCACCAAAGACTCCTGCAAATTTCTACAGATGTACGGTGGAGTGCATTCTGACTGGTTGCATCACCGCCTGGTGCGGAGGCTTCAATGCGCAGGATCAAAAGAGGCTTCCGAGGTTTGTAGACTCAGCCAGCTCCATCACAGGCACAACACTCCCCGCCATTGAGGACATCTTCAAGAGGTGGTGCCTCAAGAAGGTGGCATCCATCATTAAGGACCCTCACCATCCGGGACATGCCCTCTTCATGTTACGACCATTGGGGAGGAGGTACAGGAGCCTGAAGACCCACATTCAGTGATTCAGGAACAGCTTCTTTGCCTCCGCCATCAGACTTCCGAACGGTCCATGAAACCGTGAACACTACCTCGTTATTCCTCTTTTGCACTATTTATTTATGTTTGTAACTTATAGTGATTTTTATGCCCTGCACTGCACAGCTGCTGCAAAACAACAGATTTCACGACATATGTCAGTGATAATAAACCTAAATCTGAAACCTGAAGATGCAGCAGTCTTCAATATTTATCCCTCAATTAATGGTGCTGAGAGAACCTCTGTGTTTTATTCATTTTTTTAATATATCCATTCAAGGGATTTTGGCTTTTCAGGCTGAGCCAGCATTTAATTGCCCATCCCTAGTTGCCCTTGAGAAGGCGGCGGTGAGCTGCCTTCTTCAACCGCTGCAGTCCTTGAGGTGTGGGTGGACCCACAGTGCTGGTAGGGAGGGAGTTCCAGGATTGTGACCCAGCGACGGTGAAGGAACGGAGATATATTTCCAAGTCGGGATGGTGTGTGGCTTGGAGGGCAACTCCCAGGGGGTGGTGTTCCCCGTGCTTTTGCTGCCTTGTCCTTCTAGCTGGTAGAGGTGGTGGGTTTGGAAGGTGCTGTCTAAGGAGTCCGGGTGAGTTGCTGCAGTGCATCCTGTAGATGGTATAAACTGCTGCCACTGTGTGTCGGTGGTGGAGTGAGTGAATGGGTGTGGACGGGGTGCCTATCAAGAAGGCTGCTATGTCCTGTATGCAAGCAACTGGGGAGTACTCCATCACACTCCTGACTTGAGCCTTGTAGATGGTGGACAAGCTTTGGGGAGTGGTGAGATGAGTTATTCGCCACTGGATTCCTAGCCTCTGACCTGCTCTTGTAGCTGCATTGTGTATATGGCTACTCCAGTTCAGTTTCTGGTCAATGGTAACCCCCAGGATATTGATGGTGGGTGATTCAGTGATTGAAAGTCAGTGGGTGATTGCTGGATTTTCTCTTGTTGGATATTGTCATTGCCCGGCACTTGTGTGGTATGAACATTACTTGCCACCTATCTGCCCAGGCCTCGATATTGCCCAGGTCTTGTTGCATTTGGATGTGGACTGCTTCATTATCTGAGGAGTCCTGAATGGTGCTGAACATCAGTGAACATCCCTACTTCTGACCTTATGACTGAAGGAAGGTCATTGACGAAGCATCTGAGGATGCTTGGGCCTAGGACACTACCCTGAGGAACTCCTGCAGAGATGTCCTGTGGCTGAAGTCACCACAACCACCTTCCTTTGATCCAACCACTGGAGGGTTTTCCCCCTGATTCCCATTGTTTCCAGTATAGCCCAGGCTCCTTGATGCCATACTTGATCAAATGCTGCCTTGATGTCAATGGCAGTCACTCTCACTTCCTTCTGGAGTTTAGCTCTTTTGCCCATGTTTGGATCAAAGCTGTGGTGAGATCAGGAGCTGTTTTCAGGTTCTGCAGCACCTTAAGAAGGGCTTCATTGGCTGCAAAATATTACACAGTGTCTGAGGTCATCAAAAGAATGCAGTAAGGATTTGATCATTTCGCAATTTATCCCCTCAATTAGTAAATTGAGCTTCATCCCAGAGAAATTTAGAGGCTTAATATATTCAAGTCTGCGTGCAATTCTGGTCACTTCACTACAGGAAGGATGTCGAGGCTTTAGAGAGGGTGCAGAGGAGGTTTACTGGGATGTTGTGTCGATTAGAGGGCATGTGCTATCAGAAGAGGCTGGACAAGCTTGGGCTCTTTTCTCTGGAGCGGCAGAGGCTGAGGGGTGATCTGTTGGAGGTGTATAAAATTATGAGGGGCATAGATAGGGTGGACAAGGGATATCTTTTTCCCATTACTGAACAATCCAATACCAGATGGCATGCATTTAAGGTGAGAAGGGGTAGGTTCAGAACAGACGTGAGGGGTACGTTTTTTACTCAGAGAGTGGTGGATGCCTGGAATGTTTTGCCTGATAGGGTGGTGGAGGCAAATTCATTGGGGGCTTTTAAGAGGGGCTTGGACGGGCACATGAATGAGAGGAAAATGGAGGGATACGGGCGTTCTGTAGGCAGGAGGGAATATTTACGTCGGCACAGCATCGTGGGCCGAAGAGCCTGTTCTGTGCTGTACTGTTTTATGTTCTAAGACAAGTTTTTATTTCATAGGTGAGTCAAAGGTTAAGGGGCAGAGGCAGGGAAGTAGAGCTGAGGCCATGATCCAATCAGACAAAATCTTATTGAATGGTGGAGAAAGCTCAAGGGGCCAAATGGTCTTCTCCTGCTCCTATCCGTAATAATCTGATGTTCGTAACTGCCTTCGAAATGGAGATTGCCACAGTGTGTCATCTCCTAACTAACCTTTAAATTCAGCACCATCCTCCCCAAGTCTTTCTTTTATTTGCCTCAGAGTGCAGCAGCTTCTGTGAATGAGAAACAAACCTTGTGTGATACAACATGCTATAAAATCTCAGATCAGCAATGTGTTTAACTCCCACCCTGGTTATTTTTAGCTCCCGTCAATGCATTCTCTGCAACTACGTGGTCTATTTTAGTACAATGCTCATCCATTAATCTAAATGTTAATTTTAAGAAAAGCAATTTAATGGTTTCAAAAATAGAGCCACAGGAAACGGAGTAGCTTTCTCTAAACTGAATAAACACAAATAAAGAGATCATTTATTTTCATGAAGGTCCCCAGTCCATTCAGAACAATAAATAAGCTTTGTGGTAATGATGACTCACAGTGTTGAATTGCTCAGCCGTGGGCAGAAGATGCTGAAGAGTCAGAGCGATTTCTGAGGCAGTTTTACCGTGGGTTGGGCTATTGCACTGCTTTGTTGATGAGGGAGGCCATTTGACCCACCATAGTAACTGTGCACAGCAAGGACGTACAAACAAGTTCTCTCCGCTAACTTACGCAATGGGGGCATTAACACCCTGCAAGGGAAGGGCAATCCCTACCTTTCATTAACATAAAATAAGATATCTTTATTAGTCACATGTACATCGAAACACACAGTGAAATGCATCTTTTGCGTTAAGTGTTCTGGAGGCAGCCCGCAAGTGTCGCCACGCTTCCGGCACCAACATAGCATGCCCACAACTTCCTAACCCATCTGTCTTTGGAATGTGGGAGGAAACCGGAGCACCCGGAGTAAACCTACCCAGACACAGAGAGAACGTACAAACTCCTTGCAGACAGCGGCGGGAATTGAACACAGTTCGCTGGCGCTGTAATAGCGTTACGCTAACTGCTACACTACCGTGCCTGCCCCTATGAGGTCCTGTACAGTGACAGAAGCTTTTGCACTGTAAGGGACCACATGTGTGGGTTGGGGGATCACGCAAGGTGGGAGGGGTAGGATCACCACTGTCTGCAAAAAAATTAACAACACTTTCACAGCCAGCCAACTTAGCCCAGAACTGTCAAGTGTGTCAAAACCACTGAACGCTTCTAACAGTTCAGTTCTTGAATTTGTCAAGAGAAGTCGAGTTTATCGTCATGTGCACAAGTGTGGTGAGGTACAGATACAATGAAAATCTTGCTTGCAGCAGCATCACAGGCACGTAGGTACAGACAACACACAGAATATAAATTGTACATAAATTATGCAAGACAGTGAAGAAAAAAATAAGACTGCAAAACAAGGCATCTATGCACAAGAAAACACAATCAGAGAAAAGTTTACACTAGTGCAAGAGGTGGTCTGTAGTGTTCTGTTGCTGAGGTAGGGTTAGGGTTGTGGGGGGGTCAGTTCAAGAACCTTATGGTTGCAGGAAAGTAGCTGTCCCTGAACCTGGTGGTGTGGGACTTCAGGCTTCTGTACCTCCTGCCCGACGGTAGCAGCGAGAAGAAGGCATGGCCTGGGTGGTGGCAATCCTTGATGATAGATGCCGCCTTCTTGAGGCAGCGCCTCCTGTAAATGCTTTCGATGATGGAGTGGGCTGTGCCCGTGATGGACTGGGCTTGTTCTGCCACTTGTTTCGAGGAGTGAGCAATTTAAGGATGAGAGTGATGTGGGGAGGAATAAAAGAGATCGAAGGATACAGGGAACAAAGATGGTAAATGAGATTGGAGTTGTCAGTTCTGACGGTGGTGGTCTAAGTGTAATTACCATGACTGTAGTTGATGAGTATGGTTTGGTTGCTGCCCTAGTTGGACAATTGATATGGAGACATGAGTTCAAGTCCCACCACAGCTACTACTGGGTTAAGAGTTACAGGGAGAAGACTGGAGAATGGGGCTGGAAAAAATATTAGCCATGATTGAATGGCGGAGCAGACTCGATGGCTAATTCAGCTCCTATATCTTATGGTCTTACAACAGCTGCGGGTATTTAAATTCATTAGGTAAATCAGGAATAAAAAAGCTAGTACCAGCCATGGTCACTCCCATCTGGTTCATTAATGTTTCTTCAGGGAAGGAGATCAGCCATCTTTATCTCCTCCAGCCTCAACGTGACTCCAGACCAAGTAATGTGGGTGATTCCTAAATGTGCTCTGAAATGGCAGAGGAGTCTTCTCAGCTCGGGGTAGGGGGTGTTTGGGATGGGCAGTGAATACTAGCTTTGCCAACAATCTCCATTCCGATGAATGAATGAAACACAACATTGATATCTCAACAATGTTTTGGAGGGGACGGTCCCATATTTCCACTGCCCTGGTGTGAGCAGGTGCTGCCTGATCTCACCCCTGAACGATCTGGCTCTCGATTTAAGGTCATGCCCTCCTTGACCACACAAGGTAGCTGGGAGAGCCTAGCTCTTGCTGTTTGCACATTCTTGCTATGCACTCTCTGGCTGTTTCCCATGTTGCTATATTAGGCCAAATGGCCTCCTTCAGCAACCCTCCTTTCCTGGAGAAATAATTTCTAGCTTGAAATAATTTCCTTCCACCATCCTAAGCATTTTAAGCTGCTGTACTCCAGCTCAGTCCATCTGCCCTGGTGACCCCGTCATCTATTCACCGGAGCTGTCAACACCAGCTTCCTTTCCCAACTCTTTCCCAGCAGCTTTTTCCCTTTGAGCTGCTGCATCTATCATCCAGGATCCCCACCATCCGGGCCATGCCCTTTTCTTGCTGCTACCGTTGGGCAGGAGGTACGGAAGCCTGAAGTCCCACACCACTATGTTCAGGAACAGCTACTTTCCTACAACCATCAGGTTCTTGAACCGACCTGCACAACCCTAACCCTACCTCAGCAGCGGAACACTACGGACCACCTCTTGCAACTTCTGAAGATCATTTTTGTTTTCTGCCTTTGGTCAGTATTTACCCTTCTTTGCAGGTAGATTAGAATCCACATGGGTTCTGGTGGTGCTGGACGGGGTGGTACAATCGTCTCCAAAGTTGAGGGCTGAATCTTGAACTTTATGTCCCAAAAACAGTCAAGGACAGAAGGTGTCAAATTGGGGCAGGGTAAAGGTTGGCTGTAAGTGCCCCAAAAGGCAAAGGGATATTACAGGGATTGAGGCAGAGGGGGTCAGTGCAGGAAAGAGGTGCTGAGGCAAGAGATTACTGAATGCGGAGAAGGCATGAGAGGCTGAATGGCCTAGCCTGCTTTTATTTCTTATCTTCTTATGCAGCCTGTTGACTGGGCTTCTGATGGATGCAAAGTGTCCATTATGTCATTGAGTAACACAAAAGGCACTGGAGGAATTCAGCAGGTCAGGCAGCATCTGTGGAGGGAAATGAACAGTTGACGTTTCAGGTCGAGACCCTTCATCTGGGCTGGGGTGGCACCATGGCACAGTTAGGAGGGCAGCTGCCTCACAGCACTGGAGATACAGGTTCAATCCTCACCTCTGGTGCTGCCTGTGTGGAGTTTACACTTGCTAATCTACCTCATCGTGGCCCTTGCACCTTATTTGTCTGCCTGCACTGCACTTTCTCTGTAACTGTAAAGCTATCGTCTCCAGTCCAGAAGAAGGGTCTTGACCCGAAACGTCAGCTGTCCATTTCCCTCCATAGATGCTGCCTGACCCGCTGAGTTCCTCCATCGCCTTTTGTGTTGCTCCAGGTTCCAGCATCTGCAACCTCTTGTGTCTCCATAATGTCATGGAATTTTGCATCCAGTTTGATTGAGTGAAGTGTCCAAGATCAGCATTTTAAACTTGAATTAGAGAAACGTTGAGGAGGTAAAAGCAGATTTAGCTTAAGTGACCTGACGGATTAGGTTAGGTTAGGGGATTGGTAAATCGAGATGCAGGGGTGGATCTATTAGCATACACAGAATCCAGTAAAACTCTGATAATCCGACACCCCTGTGAACATTGTGGTGCTGGGTTGCAGATCTTCCGAACTATTGTACATCAGTGAACCAGGTGAGTTTAAAGGGAGCTTGGGGTCCCCAGTGACTTTAAAGAATGTGTGGGAACAGATCACTGAGTTTATAAGGGGCGCTGCAAACATCATCTGGTGAGCAGGCACGGTAGTGTAGCAGTTAGTGTAACGCTATTACAGCGCCAGGGACCCAGGTTCAATTCCGGCCGCTGTCTGTAAGGAGTTTGTACGTTCTCCCCGTGTCTGCGTGGGTTTCCTCCAGGTGCTCCGGTTTCCTCCCACATATATTGGTATTGGTTTATTATTGTCACTTGTACCGAGGTACAGTGAAAAACTGTCTTGCATACCGATCGTACAGGTCAATTCATTACACAGTGCAGTTACATTGGGTTAGTACAGAGTGCATTGATGTAGTACATGTAGAAACAATAACAGTACAGAGTAAAGTGTCACAGCTACAGAGAAAGTGCAGTGCAATAAGGTGCAAGGTCACAACAAGGTAGATCGTGAGGTCATAGTCCATCTCATCGTATAAGGGAACCGCTCAATAGTCTTATCACATTCCAAAAGACATACAGGTTAGGAAGTTGTGGGCATGATATGTTGGCGCCGGAAGTGTGGCGACTCTTGCGGGCTGCCCCCAGCACATTCTACGCAAAAGACGCATCTCACTATGTGTTTCGATGTACATGTGACTAAATAACTAAATCAACAAACAAACAATAAACAAACAGGTGCTGAACCATTGGGGTTTCTGAATAATAGGAATGCAAATCATCAGAGTTTGAATGTAGCTACCTTCCAAAGAGAAAGAAAAATTCCAAGGGGAGGACCAGCCATCTGTGAGTAACTAAAAGACGGTAAAGTAATGTCAAAGGTAGAGGCAAAGTATACAATCAGAGACAGACAGCGCAGAAACAGACTCTTTGTCCCACTAAGTCTGCGCTGACCATCAAGCACTCATTTACCCTCATCCCATTTTACTCTCCCCGCATTCTCATTAACTCCCCCCAGATTCTACCACTCATGCACACACTAAAGGCAATTTACAGCGGCCAATTAACTCACCAACCCCCACAACTTTGGGATGTGGGAGGAAACTGGAGAACCCAATGGAAACCCGCACAGTCACAGAGAGAATGTGCAAACTCCACATAGAGAGCACCAGAGGTCAGGATCAAACCTGGGTCGCTGAAACTGTGAGGCAGCTGCTCTACTAGTTGTGCCAATGTGCAAACTTGGGCAACGGCCCAGAAGATTGGACAGAATGTGAAAAAACAACAAGAATAACTGAAAGGTTAATAAGGAAGGGAAGTTTATAATGTGAAATAAAGCTAGCCAGGAACGTAGTATCGATAGATATTTTAAAAAGAGTTAACAAAGTGACTGTTGGCCCCATAGGAAGTGATTCTGGGCAATGAATAATGGAAAATAAAGAGAGGGCAGGTGATTTTCATCAGCCTTACTGCACACCACCAGGTTCAGGAACAGCGACTTCCCTTCAACCATTCGGTTCTTGAACCAACCGGCACAACCCTAATCACTACCTCAGTACAGCAACACTATGGCCAATTTGATCATTTTGCACTAAAATGGACTTTGTTTTTTGTTCTAATTGTGTTCTTTCTTGTAAAAATTGTGTATATTTTATGTTTAATTCATGTTTTTCTTGTGAATGTTGCTTATATGATGCTATGTGCCTGTGATGCTGCTGCAAATAAGTTTTTCATTGCACCAGTGCACACTTGTGCATATGACAATAAACTCGACTTTGACTTTGAGAATACAAGTAATGTCCCAGTCATAGCTGTTAATTGGGAAGTGGTCGGGGGGGTGGGGGGAGGAACTCAGCATAGTTGCTTTCACCAGAGCAGTGGGGCTGAGCAAATTGTTGAAACTGAGGGTGAACAAGTCTCTGGGTCCTTGTGGAGTTCAGCTCAGCGTCTTAAATGAAGTGCCTTGTGAGATAGTTGGTACATACTTTCAATTTTCCAAAGTTCCCTAGATTCAGGAGAAGTTGGTTTAGAATGGAAAAAAAGGTTAAAAAAGGAGGTAGACAGAATGCCGGAAACTGCAGGCCAATTAGTTTATTATCTGTCAGGAATGTAGAGATGAGATTCCAATCAGGTCACTGAATGGTGGAGCAGGCTTGAGGTGGCTGGGTGGATGACTCCTGCTCCAAAGTTTGGATGTTCTCCTCCAAGGTCAAATAGACTCTCAGATAAACTAATACTACTTGAGCAAGCTGCTTGAGGACCCCAGTCAATTCAAGGGCACAAACTCAGCTTCTCAAAAGGAGCAACAAACATGACAACTCCTACCTTAAACTTTAACTGGGTGTCAGTAGGATGCTAACAAGGACTGAAGAAGCTCTTTGGCCCTCTTGAGGTTACAGTCCAGCGCTGAGATTATACACTAGGGCTTTAATCAGTAGGGCTTAAGTTCCTTGTATCTGCATCAATCTTAAAGGCTCCTTATTTTAAAATGGGTTAATTAAATTCTAAAGATGCTTAAATCAACTTCTACCTAGCGCTGATGCATTAATCACTCCATTGCTTTGCAACCTACTTAATGTTCAGAAGAGTTTAGTGAACAGTTTGATCAATGGAACAAATTCTTCTCTCTGGAGCTCACCACATTGCACGGCAGGGCATAAGGTGGAAATTGTGAAGGTTAAATGTGTGACTTCCCACTAGAAAGAACGATATTCCAGCTCACTAACATAAGCTCAAGGCTGTTATTGATGTACGTTAACAACACATTTCCAACGTTGTCCAGTCAACGTCATTAGCCCATCGATGCTTGTGCCAGCACATACATGTGCACACACATGCTTGTGCACATACAGACACTTAGTCATACACCAAGACACACATACATGCAGACAGGTGTGTTATACATCATCCTCAAACACATCCGCACAGACACAAACACATGTGTATCTATGCGCAAACATGTGCACATAAGCACACTGTCTCTCGTCTCTCTTTTTCTCCCTCCCTCCCTCCCTCTCTCTCTCTCTCTCTCTCCCTCCACCCCCCTCCCTTTCTCTCTCTCTCTCTTTCTTTCTCCACATTCCCCCACTCCCACCCAGGGCTCCCATGGATCGAACTAATGTTAATGCCATGATAAGCTATCTCCCTGTAAGTTCAGGTATTTAATTGTAAATTACATCCATCTAATTTTTTAAAAATTCCACCGTGTGAGCCGTTATTAATACCTTGGATAACGTGGCCCATCTGGAATGCCTCTCACTGTGAAATGTAGAGAAGAGACAACCGTGAAGGACACACAATACAATTGTCTGTGTGGGGGTCGTGGACATTTGCTGCAGTGTGCAGATTGAAGCCAATGTCTAAGATTTAATATTTTTTAAATTCTTCACATTGTGGTTAGTAAGCTCATAGACCAAACTCCTTCCTATAAAATTCTGAAATCCATTATTGTGTCCCTTTAACTGAGCTGAATCTTCCAAGATCTTGATTTCCTGAATATCCAATTTAATTCTTGTAGATGAACATACATGTAAAAAAACAGTAAATTCTGGACTTACAATCACACAGAAAGTACAGTACAGAAAAAGACCATTCAGACCAACTGGTCGATGCTGGTGTTTATAGAGTCATAAAGTAACACAGCATGGAAAAGGCCTTTTGGCCCATCTCGTCCATGCCGACCATGGTGCCCACCAAGCTAGTCCCATTTGCCCTTGTTTGGCCCATATCCCTCTAAAACCACCCCGCCCCCCCCCCCCCCCATCCATGTACTTATCCAAGTGTCTTTTAAATATTGTTATTGTACCTGTCTCAACTACTTCCTCTGGCAGCTCACTCCATATACACACTACCCTCTGCGTGAAGAAGTTGTCCCTCAGGTCCCTCTTAACTCTTTCACCTCTCACATTCAAGTCATGCCCTCTAGTTTCTAGTTCCCCCCCCCCCCAGGAAAAAGACTGCGTGCATTCACTCTGTCTATACCCCTCATGATTTTATACACCTCTAAAAGGTCACCCCTCAGTCTCCTACAGTCCAGGGAATAAAGTCCTAGCCTGCCCAACCTCTCCCTATAACTCAGGCCCTCGATTCCTGGCAGCATCCTTGTAAAGCTTCTCTGCACTCTTCACAGTTTAATGATGTCTTTCCTGTAGGAGGGTGACTGAAACTGTGCGCAATACTCCAAGTGCGGTCTCACCAACTTACGTCTTGTATAACTGCAACATAACATCCCAAATCCTATACTCAGAGTCCTGACTGATGAAGGCCAGTGTGCCAAATGCCTTCTTCACCGCCCTGTCGACCTGTGACTCCATTTTTCAGTGAATGATGTACTTGATGTTCCACATGAAACTACTGCCTCTTGGTCTTCATCTCAGCCCACCCAAGTAATCTGCTGTTCTTTTCTTCCTTGACGGTACCCACCTTGACACACCAGCAGACTAACATCTGAGACCCAGTAATACCCATTAATATGTCAAATTCTATAGGCTGCAATAATACTGCTGGTTCTCAGCAGGTGTGGTTGGTGCTAGTAAAACTCTGCAGTGGGAGGTGGAAAAGCCCATTTAATGATCAAATTATTGGTAGATGCTTCTTGATTGAACAAATTAGTCAGATTGGGTTGATCTTGCGTTTTGCAGGCAGAAGAACCAGGGTAATTTGGTGGTTTGTTGCTGTACCTGTATCTTTCTGTGGTAGAAGGCTCTGCCCTTAGAATTCAGATAGACAGCAATGAAATAAATGGGCAGGAACTCACCTTCATGGATGTTGATGGAGGGGAGTATTGAATACAGGCCAAAATTCCCAGGATGTTACATACATGTCAGTGAGTGGGCAGGAGGGTGTTTAAAACCTACCTTTCTCAGGTTGTAGGTGGCGGTATAATTGCGTAGCCAGTGTACATGTTTACAGCATGACTTTAAATAGGTCGTGGAGTTATACAGCATGGAAACAGGCCCTTTGGCCCATCTTGTCCAAGGTGTCCACCTGAGCTAGTTCCATTTGCCTGCATTTGGCCCATATCCCTCTAAACCTTTCCTATCCATGCACCTGTCCAAATGTCTTTTAAATGTTGTAAATTGTACCCACCTCTTCCACTTCGTCTGACAGCTCGTTCCATACACTCACCACCCTCTGTGTGAAAAACTTGCCCCACAGGTCCCCTTTAAATCTTTTCCCTCTCACCAGAATTCTGTGGAGAAACATGGGCCTTTACTGTTTGTTCCCGACTCTCTCCCTGCATACTGTGTTGTGGTTGTCAGGCGTGTACGGCAGGTCAGATACACGTGCCTTCTCCCGGACTCACCACTGGGTCCAGGCATGTCCAGTGAGGTGCTGAGGCCAGGGGCCAGATATGTTTGATGTCTGGTTCCTACCAGCCAAGCCCAGCCATTTGAATGCAGGGGTTGTCAACCTTAGAACACAGAACGTAGAACATAGAACAATACAGCACAGGAACAGGCCTTTCGGCCCTTGCTGGCTGTGCTGATCATGATGCCAAATTAAACTAAATCTCTTCTGTCTGCACACGATCCACACCCTTCCATTCCCTCCATATTCATGTGTCTGAGTAACAGACCCTTAAACACCACTATTGTATCTGCTTCCACCACCACCCCTGGCAGGCCCATCCAGGCACCCACCACTCTGCGTAAAAAACTTGCCTTGCACATCTCCCTTAAACTTTCCCCCACTCACCTTAGATGCATGTCCTCTAGTATGTGACATTTCTACCCATTTCATTGGAAATGAAGTGTAGTTGAAAAGTTTCTCTTTGTTTCATTATATATTTATGCTCTTGCTTAGGGCAAGCACGGTAGTGTAGCGGTTAGCATAACGCTATTACAATACCAGAGACCCGGGTTCAATTCCGGCCGCTGTCTGTAAGGAGTTTGTATGTTCTCCCTGTGTCTGCGTGGGTTTCCTCCGGGTGCTCTGATTTCCTCCTACATTCCAAAGATGTACGGGTTAGGAAGTTGTGGGCATGCTATGTTAGCGCCGGAAGCGTGGCGACACTTGCGGGCTGCCCCCAGAACACTCTACGCAAAAGATGCATTTCACTGTGTGTTTCGATATACATGTGACTCATAAAGATATCTTATCTTATAAGTAATAACAGTCTAATATGTTTTAAAATATTGTTAATAGCTTTTAATTTTTAAAAAATAATTTAAATTAACTTACTCTTTGCAACTTACTCTTAAAAGTTAAGAGCAAGCCCACATTTACCACATCAGATGGCAGCCCATTCCACACTCCCACCACTCTTTGAGTGAAGAAGTTCCCTCTAATGTTCCCCCTAAACCTTTCCCCTTTCACTCTAAAGCCATGTCCTCTCGTACTTCTCTGTCCTAATCTAGGTGGAAAGAGCCTACTTGCATTAACTCTGTCTATGCCCCTCATCATTTTGTAAACCTCTATCATATCTCCCCTCATTCTTCTCCGCTCCAAGGAATGATGTCCTAACATGCTCAGTCTTTCCCTGTAACTCAACTCCTGAAGACCGGGCAACATTCTTGTAAATTTCCTCGGCACTCTTTCAACCTTACTGACATCCTTCCTGCAGTTCGGCGACCAGAACTGCACACAATATTCTAAATTTGGTCTCACCAATGACTTATAAAACCTCACCAAAACATTCCAACTCCTATACTCAATGCTTTGATTTATAAATGCCAGGATGCCTTTTTTACAACCCTGTCTACCTGTGATTCTACTTTCAGGGAATTATGTATCTGAATTCCCAGATCCCTTTGTTCCTCCGCACTCCTCAGTGCCCTACCATTTACTGTGTATGTCCTCCCTTGATTTGTCCTTCCAAAATGCAACACCTCACACTTGTCTGCATTAAATTCTATCTGCCATTTTCTGGACCATTTTTCCATTTGGTCCAGATCCCTCTGCAAGCTTTGAAAGCCTTCCTCGCTGCCCACTACACCTCCAATCTTAGTGTCATCTGCAAACTTACTAATCCAATTTACCACATTATCTTCTGGGTGGATACATGGACGAGAGAGGTCTGGAGGGGTATGGGCTGGGGGCAGGTAAATGGGACTAGCAGAATAATGTTTTGGCACAGACTAGAAGGGCTGAATGGCCTGTTTTCTGTGCTGTAGTTTTCTATGGTTCTAAAATGCCTTGATTATTGGGTGGCGAGAGCTGTCAATCAGTCATTTAGTAGACCGCAGGATCTGCCTCTACTGAGCTGAACTGCTGAGCAGGCAAGATCTTGGGGTTGTTGATGGTCCACAGGACCATGAGAGGTGCAGCCACAGGGAAATCGGGAGGGATAGGTCGTGAGGCAGCTGCAAGACACGGGCTGGGGGCAGTGTGATCCGGTTTGTTATGTTCAACAGGATAAATCAAAGCTCCCTTTCTCCCCAGCAGACCATTCACAGTTTCACCAACAAAACGATAGAGGTCACTGTAACCATGCCTTCACGACAGACATTGCACTGTATTAAACCGAGCTGCTCTCTTCGAGGTACCTTGCCGGGGTTAACAAACATAAGGAACTGTTGTACTCCTTCTGCATTAGCTCATGGGAGAGTCTCCGAACATCAGCTGTCCATGTGTTAAATTATGCTGCAAGCTGTTCTTTCTGTCTCTGATTAAATTAATCGTTCCTCATTTTCTTTTAGTTCATTCCATGGGACGCTCCCTGGGAAATATTATGGCTGTGTGATTGATTCCAAGTTGGGTGTTCAACTATCCTGGGCTGTCCTCAGTCTCCAAGAGTTAGAGAATCATCATCCAGTCACGTCATTAAGTCAAGTCAAGTTTATTGTCATAAATATGTGTCCATGTAGGCACAGGTACAGTGAAAAACTTACAGCAGCATCACAGGCACATAGCAGCATTCACAAGAAAAACATAAATTAAACATAAATTATACACAATTTTTACAGGAAAGAACACAATTAGAACAAAAATATAGTCCATTTTAGTGCAAAGTCACTGCTGGTCTCAATCCAAAAGAAATATTACAAGGATTTTTAACTTTGTTTGAGTGCTTCAGTTTGATAGGTGTCTCGAGTACTATTGGTAGCAGACTCAGCTCTGAATCAGGATGCAGTGGGTTCAAGACCCACTCCAGATACATAGAACTGAAAGGCACGGTAGCATTGCCTTGGTGTTGGAAGAGTGCCTTTGGGTGTGACACTAAATCGCAGCCCCCGATGACTTTCTCGGGCGCTGATGACTGCATGGTGCTTGAAGAAGAGAAAGGTTACCTTTTCTGGTGTCCTGGCCAACATTTAACAACTCAACAACAGATCATCAGAACAAAGGAAATAGAACAGTACAGCACAGGAACAGGCCCTTCAGCCCACAATGTCTGTGTCAACCAAGATGTCAATTTAAGTTGCATATCTGCCTACACCTGGTCTGTATCCCTCCATTCCCTGCCTGTTCATGTGGTATCGGTATTGGTTTATTATTGTCACATACACTGAAATACAGTGAAAGGCTTTTGTTTAACATGCTGTCCAGGTAGATCATTCCATACATAAGAACATCAAGGTTGTAAAAAGAAAAACAGAATCCAGAATATAGTGTTATAGTCACAGAGAAAGTGCAGTGCAGGTAGACAAATGAAGTGCTCGTCTCAATGACTCTTAAACTTTGCTATTGTATCTGCTTCCACCACTTCCCCTGGCAGCGGGTTCCAGGTACCTGCCACCCTATGTGCAAAAAACTTGCCTCACAAACCTCTTTTAAAGTGTCCCCCTCTCACCTTCAAGATATTTGATGTTATAGAAATGTAACATTTTTCCTTTGCTTATTTGTATTGGAGGGGCGGGAGAGGTAACACTGATGACGCAGTGTACCCAGACAGATATTGGCACTCCAGCTTTTAAGGCTTCTGAACTACTTTTCAAATTTTTCATTGCAAATTTATCTCATGGAAGTCAAATTCTGGTAAGACATATAGAGTAAACGGCAGGAGTGTTTCGCTTAACTGAGAAAACTTTGGGTGTAAGTCCATAGCTCCCTGAAAGTGGTGACACAGGTGGATAGGGTAGCAAAGAAGGTATTTGGTATGCTTGCCTTCATAGACCGAGGCACTGAGTATAAGAGTTGGAATGTCATGTTGTAGCTTTGCAAATCATTGGTTAGACCGCATTTAGAGTTTTGTGTAGAGTTCTGGTTGCCACACTACAGGAAGGATATGGTAGCAATAGAGATAGTGCAGAAGAGATTCACCAGGCTGTTGCCTGGAATGGAGGGATGTAGCTATAAGGAGAGATTGGGTAGATTGGATTTATTTTCACTGGAGCATAGGATACTGAGGGATGACTTTATAGAGGTTTATAAGATTATGAAGGGCATAGTCAGGATAAATAGTCAGAATCTTTTTCCAGGGCAGTGAGTCTAGAACTAGAGGGCACAGGGTTAAGGTGAGAGAGGAGAAATTTAAAGGAGATCTGAGGGGTAAGATTTTCACACAGAGGGTGGTGAATATCTGGAACGAGCTGCCAGAGGAGGTGGTGGAGGCAGATACAATGACAATGTTTAAAAAGCATTTGGTCAGATACTTGGATAGGAAAGGTGTAGAGGGATACTGGGCTAATGTGGGAAAATGGGATTAGTGCAGATAGGCGCCATGGTTGGCATGGGCAAGATGGGCTGAAGGACCTGTTTCTGTGCTGTATAATTCTATGAAAAGTAACATGCATATACAAATATTTAGGAACTAGCAGGGCTATTAGCCTCAAGGTTTGGCCTTGTTTGGCCAGGGTTCCCTACCCCACACCACACTGGGTCAGTTCAGGGAATATTAGAGAATGTACAGTAAACACTGAAGACTCTAAACATGCAATGTTGCAGCATTGGCTTTGTATGACCAAGAGAAAGAGATTCTGCAGATGCTGGAAATCTGGAGCAGCACCTAAAAAATGCTGAAGGAACTCAGCAGGTCAGCCAGCATCTATGGAAGGAAATAAACAGTCGATGTTTCGGGTCAAGACCCTTCATCAGGACCAAGAGAAAGAGACCCACTTCTCACAGCTTCAGAAATGATGGTGGGCTGCCGTCTAATGCTTTTTCATCCAAAAGCTAGCACCTCAGAGAGTGTAGTGCTCTCTCAGTAACCTGGAGAGGAGGCATATCTCTCTGGAGTAGAGGGGCCCTGAACCCATAACTTCTGCATTACCCACAATGGCTGAAGCAACAAACAAGATGCTGGAGGAACTCAACGGGTCAGGCAGCATCTGTGGAGGGAAATGGACAGTCGACATTTTGGATCGAGACCCTTCACCTGGACCGCAGTGGCTGATTCTGATCAGGACAATCCATATCTTTGGTGCACTTCAATATTGTTTGTTTATTATCCTTTCAGGTAAGTTTGTATTAGTTCCTGGGTTTTGGACATTGCGGACCAGGCCAGCATTTATCTCCCAACCCCAGCTGCCCCTTGAGAAAGTGATGGTGAACTGCCTTCCTGAACCACTGCAGTCCTTCTGGTGAAGGTGCTCCCAAAGTCAAAGTCAAAGTCGAGTTTGTTGTCATCTGCACAAGTCCATGTGTGCACAGGGGCAATGAAAAACTGACTTGCAGCAGCATCACAGGCACATAGCATCAGATAAGCAGCATTCACAAAAAAAGAGAAACATGAATTATACACAATTTTAGCAAGAGAGAACACGATTAAAATAAAAAGACAAAGTCCATTTTAATGCAAAGTGATTAAAGTGGTCATAGTGTTACTAAACTCTAGTGATTAGGGTTGTGCAGGTTAGTTCAAGAACTGAATGGTTGAAGGGAAGTAGCTGTCCTTGAACCTGGTGGTATGGGACTTCAGGCTTCTGTACCTCCTGCCCAATGGTAGCTGCGAGAAGATGGCATGGCCCGGATGGTGGGGATTTTGATGATAGATGTTGCCTTCTTGAGGCAGCATCTTCTATACATACCACTGATGGTGGGGAGGGATGTGCACGTGATGTATTGGGCTGAGTCCACTACTCTCTGTAGCTTCTTACGTTCCTGTGCATTCCAATTGCCGTACCAGACAGGATACATCTGCAGAAGTTTGTCACATCCAGTCCAGTGATGAGGGAGCAGCTAATGAGGGAGCGGAATTTAGAGCTGGTGGCATTCTCTTGTGCTTCAGCCTTGACTTAGCTGCTGATGAGATCGAAGAGTCCACAGAAAAAGTCAAAAAGCACATGTTCTCCTGAATGCACCATAGTTACCCCTCCTTGTGGTCACATACCAGATACAAGCATTAGTTCTCCCATTTGCCAGTCATTGGCCTTTGTGTGCCATCCTCTTTTGGAAGGATGCATGGCGTTAAATACTCCTGAACCTCAGGCCTCATGGATCTACACAATGATGGCATGTAATGGAACAGGGACGCATGCATCCAACCTCCTCTACTGGACACCCAAAAGATGCATTGCCAAATGCCCATGCTTCTGTGCACCTACTCTAATGTGCTTTACTTGATGCTTATTCTCATGGATATCAAACTAGTTCTCTACAGATCAATTAGCTACCCTTTTTGAAACCTTCTCCCTTGGCTGAAGTAGGTCATTGAAATTATTCTAAAAATGCAAAGCCATGTCTCCGATTAAACTCTTCTCTGGAGTCCAGGTCAGGCTAATTCTGCAGCCTCATCGAGTCCTACTAACCTCTAAACCCTAAAACACCCCTTCTGCCTCTTCTGCATCCTCAAGCCTCTTTGCCCAACCATTGGTACCTCCAGCTGTCTGATCATGACCTCTAGAATTCCCTTCTCAAAGCTCTTTGCTTTCCCAACTTTCACCTAAAAACTGAAGTCATTGGCCAAGTCTTAAGTCGCCGGTGTTAGTAATGTCTCCAGAGTCAAGTTCCTTTGTGATTCCATTGAAATGCCTTGAGATGCTTTAGACCTTAAAAGCTCTATTTAAATGCAGATTGTTGTTGCTGAACAAGGGCAGGAGGGGTCCCATTTCATCCATCTCCTGTCCCTTTCTCTCAGGCATCCTAACAACATCGTCTCTCTCAGACCCTGATCCTTTGCCAGCTCTTCCTCCTCACACCATCGAATGTCCAGAGGCAACTTGGGTGTTATTGAGAAGATAGTGGTGTTCCCATGACTGAAGTTTCCATCAGCACTTTGCTGTTCTGACCATTCAAAACATCTATTTGTGTGCACTGGAATTTCTGAGCCGCAGAACTTTATGGCAGGTATCATTCAAAGGGTTAATCCATCTGTGTACAGTACTCAAAGGTCAGATCAGTTCACTACCTAATTAACTAATCTCACTGTTAGCCTTTGAAATCATTGTTGAAAATCACAGTGCACACTAAGATTGTTAGTATATCATTAAAGGTGCTTTTTTTTGGACTTTGAACTCACTCAATGAACTCTTCAGTATGCTCCTGACAACACACTGCCAGAGCAGCTTTCATTAACATCACTTAATTGGCGTTTATTGATCAGATCGGTTGAAAAACACTCTGAGACCTTCGAGTAAATTTGAAACGAGTGGTCTGACGTTATGAACAGCCGTGCCCACTACGGTGTTGATCGTGGACTGTTTGTTGACATAATTACAGTTACTGGTGTCTCACAAAGCAAATCATTGTGTGAGCCCTGGTGCAATATGTCAGCAAAATGCTGGACTATAAACAAATTGTTGACCTCAGCAAGGTTCCAATAACTCTCTGAGCATTGTGAGTCAATTCAGAGTCAATTAATGCAGGGTGTGAAGGGCATGAAGGCCTCTCCTTCTCAATGAGGGCAGCCTCGGGAAAACAGCCAACATTATCAAGGGCCCCTCCCACCCCGGTCATTCTCTCTTCTCCCCTCCCCCGTCGGGCAGGAGATACAAAACCTTGAGAGCACGTACCACCAGGCTCAAGGACAACTTCTATCCCACTGTCATCAGACTCTCATATGCTAAAGCTGAATTCTTGATCCCCCGATCTCCCTCGTCATTGCCCTTACAATCTATTTGTTTACCTGCACTGCAATTCCTCTGTAACTACAACACCATATTCTACATTCTGTTTTTCTGTCTACTACCTTGCTGTACTTATGTATGGTATGATCTGACTCGAAGACATACAATCAAGTGCTTTTCACTGTATCTTGGTAGATGGGGCAATAATAAACCAATCCTCCAATCCTCCAAGAACCACCCTCGTTTTCAGAGACCCTTCCCAGCTCTGTGACCTTTTCTAGCCCTGGGCCTCTGCATCCTCTTGCACATCCGCCATATTGAATGTTCCACCATCGGTAGCCCTGTCATCAGGTTCCCGGATCCCATGCTCTGGAATTTATCCCTTTTCACTCAATCATCCCCTCTCTCTCCTCCTTTAAATCCTGTCTCTGTCCAAAGTTATGTGTCGTGTGGAGGGAGGTCAAACTTAACTTCACGATGGTTTGGGACATTTTCACTACTTTAGAGGTGCTATGTAAATAGAAGTTGTTGTTGTTGTTGAATATGATTTAAATCACAGATTCCCCCATGTTATGGGGGGTTTGCATTCCTAGAAAACAATCCGTATCGTGATTTTCTGTGCAAATGCTTGAAAAAATCGATGAACCTTATTGTTTCTTTCCCATTTTGTGTTTAATTTTTTTCTCACATAAATTCTGTCAGAGGGAAATATTTATTCTGTATCTCAAATTACTTTTGGTAGAGATTTGTGAAGGGCAAGTTTCTGTTACCCGATCTGCTGTAACACAGCAAATGTTGTACCCTCAGGATCTGGCTTAAGGAGCACAAAGCAAAGTGCTTATATCACTCTGTGTTGGACCGGAGTCAACAGTGCTGGAGGTCCTGGTACACTACTGAGGGAATGCTGCATTATCAGAGTGTTTGCCATTCAACTGAGACATTAAACTGGGGCCTAGTCTGCTCTCTTGAACAAGGGTCCTCTCCATTCCCAGCCAACGTCATTCCCTCAGCCTCTGGTGTAACCTAGTCAGTATTGCATTGCTGCTTGTAAACTATTGTGTGTCCTGCCTCACGTCAGTGATGGCACTTCAGAAGTACTTCCTTGGCTGTAGAACACTTTGGGAAGACCAGATGGTGTGAGAGGGACTATGTACAACCCTAGATCATTCCTCTGGAACACAAACCAAAATAAAAATGGAAAACGCTGTGAGCGCTTGAATTCTTTTCAACCTGAGATGTTAACTCTTCCCTCTCTCCACAGATGCTGCCTGGCCTGCAGGGTATTTCCAGCGTTTTCTGTTTTTATTTGGGATTACCAGCAGCTGCAGATAGAACAACATAAAACATAGAACAATACAGCACAGGAACAGGCCCTTTGGCCCACCATGTCCATGATGCTAATCTAACGAATCCCATCTGCCTGCACATGGTCAGTATCCCTCCGTTCACTACCTCAATGCACTCTGTACTACCTCAATGCACTGTGTAATGAATTGATCTGTATGATCGGTATGCAAGACCTCAGCACAAGTGACAATAATAAACCAATACCAATACCATTCCTTGTTTGTTCATGGGTCTGTCTAAATACCTCTTAAACGTTGCTACTGTATCTGCTTCCCCTACCTCCCCTGGCAACATGTTCCAGGCACCTACCACTCTCTGTGTAAGATAAGACAAGATAAGATTTCTTTATTAGTCACATGTACATCGAAACACACAGTGAAATACATCTTTTGCGTAGCGTGTTCTGGGGACAGCCTGCAAGTGTTGCCACGCTTCCGGCGCCGACATAGCACGCCCACAGCTTCCGAACCTGTACATCCCTGGAACGTGGGAGGAAACCGGAGCACCCGGAGGAAACCCATACAGACATGGGAAAAATGTATAAACTCCTTACAGACAGCGGCCGGAATTAAACCTGGGTCACTGGCACTGTAATAGTGTTATGCTAAAAAACTTGCCGTGTAAATCTTTTAACTTAACCCCTCTCACTTTAAAGCTATGCCCTCTAGTATCTGACGTTTCCACCCTGGGGAAAAGATTCTACTTTCTCTGCCTCTCATAATTTTATACTTCTGATTCTCAATTTTCCTTCTTTAAAGTTGCATAAAAAGCATTATCCCCATCCTGGAAAACGCTTCATTTTCCAAATTTGTCAAAGTACAAAGGAAGATTCCACTGTTGATGCCACCATTTTGACTTCCTTTTCAGATGCAGATTTCTGTGCCTTGTTCGTGTGTGATCAGTCTCAGAACAGTTGAGGAAGCATTTGTCAGCAGGGCTGTCCACACTGATTGGAGCAGTAGATATTCTGGGTTATACTTAGGAAGGAGGAGTTCCTGCTCACATATGTGACAGGATAAACCTTTCAAAGGAAATGGTATAAATCAACAGCAGAAACGTTAGCCTTCTCAAAGAGATGACAGAGAGCGAGAGAGAGAGAGAGAGAGAGAGAGAGAGAGTGAGAGAGAGAGAGAGAGAGAGAAAGAGAAAGAGAGAGAGAGAGAAAAACTGGGTGAGTCAACACCTGACTGGAATATTCTGAAATGTCAACAGGCAATGAAAAACTTCTTGAAGTGCAGTCATTGTACTAGAGGAAATGTATGCACAGCAAGCTCCCACAAAAAGCAGTGATACAATCACCAGATGTTGATTGAGGGATAAGTAGTGGCGAAGATGCCAAAGAGAACCTTTCCGCTCTGCTTTATATTGGTGCTAAGAGACCTTTATGTCCACCTAGGTGATACTGGGTGGGTTTCATTATCCAGTATTAATACAGCTCAACGTAAGTAGGATAGTCAATGGAGTGGGTGGCACTCATATCTGAAGGTTGATGGCTCAAATCCCTGTCCAGGCCTGATACTCCACGACAGCATGGGGGAAACTAGCATTGCCAGCGGTTCTGTATTTCTGATGTGTCATTAAAGTAAAGACAGTACCAGAAGTAGTGCTGGTTTCCCCCTGTGCTGTCCTAGAGTATCAGCCCTGGACAGGGAATCGAACCATCAACCCGCAGGCAAGAGTACCACCCACCCTACTGATCACCCTGCTTACACTGAGCCGCATTAACACCGGGAAATGTAAGCCACCCAGTGTCACCGTCCTACCCTCCCAGACTAGGTTCCCGTTAACGTTCCCTTTATTTCTGCACTGATACGTTGTCTAAGGTCCTGCCCTGAAGGAGCATCACCTCAGATGATGCAGTGGGATGTGCTTTCAAAAGGTCACCCACATGCCATTGGATTAAAATGGCAATTCTATGCCAGATTAGCCAAGTATTCCAGCTCCAGTCAGTGTGTTAACTAGAAGAGTTGTAGTCCGATGATTCTGTATTGGATTTAAACCTGGTTCCTTGAACTGGAACCCAGTATTCTTGTGGTTTTAAATTTCTGACTCCTGGTCCTTCAAGACATGAAATTTAAAATTTTAACCATAAAGGTCTAAACTTGCCATGGTTTTGCTTCTTCCTGTACTCGTGGAAGTGAGTTCCACATTCAGACTGGATACTAATTGGCTCAGGGTGTGACCTTACACCTCAATGATGCACCTTTTGGACACTTTTGCAGCTTGAAGGTGGTATCTACAGCATTGCTCAGCCACCCTCAGCCAGCAGCTCATTGGAACAATCCTGAGTGAAGGCCACTTTAGCCTAATTCTTTCACGTCGTTGAGGAATAAGCTGGGTAGTTTGGTAACCTTGGAGTAACGCTGATGAATGAAAAAAGCAGGTAGCTCCAACCATGGGTCCACAGGTCCGTGGTGGGAGAAGAGGGGGAAGAAGACATCATATCAGTCTTGCAATGGCTGTGATGATGGATGAGGTAAAAGAGATGAGATCCCCAGCTGTCTTATCCCCTTCTCGTTTGATTGAAGTCTGGTTTGGTCAAGAATGATGTGGAAGCAAGAATGTAACAGCATCACCTTGCATGATGCACTATCTACAGGAGACACTGTCTCAAGAAGGCAGCATCCGTCATCAAGTCCCCACCATCTGGGCCATGCCATCTTCTCACAGCTCCCATCGGGCAGGAAGAACAGAAGCCTGAAGTCCCCACACCACTGATTTCAAAAACAGCTACTTCCCTTCAACCATTTGCTTCTTGAACCAACCTGCACAACCCTAATCACTACCTCAATATAGCAACACCGTGACCACTTTGCACTACAATGGACTTTTTTTGTTCTGATTGTGTTCGTTCTTGTATAATTTTGTATAATTTATGTGAATGTTGTGTATCTGATGCTCTGTGCCTGTGATGCTGCTGCAAGTAAGTTTTTCATGCACCTGTGCACACATGGACTTGTGCACATGACAATAAACTCGACTTTGACTTGCTGAGAACGGTCCTGCTGACATGCAGCATAAGAGTATTAAAAGCAGGATAGGCCATTCAGCTCCTTGTTCCCACTCCAGTATTCGATAAGATTGTGGCCACTTTCCCACACGTACTCTGTATCCCTTGATTCTCTTAATATCTAAAAATCTCTTGATCTCTGTCTTGAACTTTCTCAGTGACTGAATCTCCACAGCTTTCTTAGGTAGAGGATTCCAAAGGTGCACTACCCTCTGAGTGAGGAAATTTCTTCTCATCTGTGAAAAAGGCACCACTCAGATGTTTCCATTGAACAGCAGATTGTTGCCGTTACATGTAAATTTTAGAATGAAATATTAGGCTCAGGAACCAGGTTTACTTTATGAGGAAGTGCATGTCTTATAAAAGGATTAAACTAAAATGGAATTGACACAATATATTCACATTATTAGGCAGTGTTTTATGGTCTTAAATATGTGCATGATACACATGTGAGTGACCCATATGTAAGAAGTTACGGTACAATTCTCATTCTACAAATATAGAAATACTCATGACAGGCTGTAAAGTTAGACTATTCCTAAAATTTAGGGTCACCGAGGGTTTAGAATAGAAAGGTACCGTTGAGATTTCAGTTTAGATAAACGCACCATTACGCTAAGCTCAGGAAATCCTGTTCAGTGTAAACATTGCTGATGAGGCTTCTCTCTATCTTCAAGCTGTTCAGAATGAAAACATGCCATCTTCTCTCCTGGTAGTTTCTTCTCCCCATCCCTGCTCCTGCAGGCAGCTCCCTCGGGAAGGGATGGGGACTATAATCTTCACGTGAGCCACAGTTACAGGGCATTCCGGTCTGGCTCAGGGTGGGGACTGTTGGAGGTGGACAACCCCCTCTTCCCCACTAGTACTCACACTCCCGCCTTGCAGACCTGTCCACAGATGCTGTTCCCCAAGTATTCAGTGCTCGGGAGTCCAGTCATGGAACCACTGGAGTCCCTCCAGAGCTATCTTGGATTTTCCAGGAATTTTACACAGCTGTGAACAATATCCAAGAGAAAACTATAATTTGGAGCCATTAAAATTTTTTAAATTCTTTGAACACTTCTGTTTATTAGTAAAATTGGAAATAGAGTTGCAGAAGAATAACAGTCAAACTTTAACTAATCAGTTCAATAATGAGTGTGCTGTTGGAGGAAGGAGATTATAAGTTCATAGAGTGATGGTGGGCAAGAGGCCATTCAGCCCTCAGTGCTTGTGTTGGGATCTGCCCAAACAATCAACAAAGTGGCTTCTGGTGGCATCAGGGAAGTCATATGATAGAACATCCTGCAAGTTGTCCAAACAGAGTTGGCAGCCCAAGTAGGAATTCAGATGAGTTTGTCTTCTCTGTGGCTCTGGGGGACCCAGACCGGTTCAAGGGTTAGGACCTAAGTGGTTGCCAATTCTCCAGGCCTGTCTAGGGTTTTCCAAGTGTTGGTCGAAGCAGAGTTTATTGTCATATACAGCGGTACATGTATGCACGGGTGCAATGTAAAACTTACTTGCAGCAGCATCACAGGCACATAGCATCAGATACACAACATTCACAAGAAAAACGTAAATTAGACAAATTATACACAATTTTAATAACAAAGAACACAATTAGAACAAAAATAAACAAAGTCCATTGTAGTACAAAGTGGTGACAGTGTTGCTATACTGAGGTGGTGATTAGCATTGTGCAGGTTGGTTCAAGAACCGAATGGTTGAAGGGAAGTAACTGTTCCTGAACCTGGCGGTGTGGGACTTCAGGCTTCTGTACCTCCTGCTCGATGGTAGCTGCGAGAAGATGGCATGGCCTTGATAGTGGGGATCTTTGAAGATAGATGTTGCCTTCTTGAGGCAACCCCTCCTGTAAAGGTTAAAGATTGATCTCTGGGCTGCCCAGGAGGAAGATTAGAACCATTGAAAAAAGTTGTGAATTTTAACATTTACTTGAGCACCTTGTTCTCAAACACAGCTATGGATCCAACCTGCTCTGGAGGTGGGTCCTGTGTCGTTGACTGCCCAGGACAGCACAGTCAGTGTCAGTGCATGTTAGCCATGAACTCAAATTGTAGGATCCCGTGGAATTTGGAAGATTCAGAGAAGATTTGACTTGATGCTTTCAGGATATTAAAAGGTGAGTTGATGGAGCAGATAGAGAGAAATTATTTCCAAAGGTTGTGGGGGTCTAGGACCAGGGTAGAGACTAAGCTTGGGAGCCAAGTTTACCAGGAAGGAAGTTAGGAATCATTCCCATGTGGGGAGATGATGGAAGTTTGGAATTCGCTTCCAGAACTGGACACTGACGCCTGTTGAATTGTTTCTGTACGTGTGTGTGTGTGTGTGTGTGTGTGTGTGTGTGTGTGTCTGTCTGTCTGTCTGTCTGTCTGTCTGTGCATGTATGTGGACATTTATTCACACATGTCTATGTACATGAGTATGTGCATGTGTGAGTGTTTGTGTGTGTTTGTATACATATGTGCATGTGTTTGCGTGCATACTTGTGTGCGTGTGTGTGTGTACGTGTATTTACATGTGTGTGTCTGTGCGTGTATGTGGACATTTATTCACACATGTCTATGTACATGAGTATGTGCATGTGTGAGTGTGTGTGTTTGTATACATATGTGCATGTGTTTGCGTGCTTGCGTGTGTGTGTGTGTGTGTGTGTGTGTGTGTGTGTGTGGGTGGGTGTCTGTGTGCTTGTGTGAGTGTATTTGAATTCCTTGGAATCTAAAAGAATGAGGGGGTGACTTTATTCAAACATATAAGATCCTAAGGAAGCACGACAGACGTTTTCACAAGTGGGAGAGTCACGAACAAGGGGACATAATTAGAAAATAAGGGGCCAGTCATTTAAAACTGAGGTGCGTAGAAATTTCACCCGTCAGAAGGAAGCGAGTCTCTGGAATTCCCTGCCCCTGAGGGTGGGGGAGGCCGGATCATTAGATCAATGCAAGATGGAGACAAAAAAGTATTTGAAAGATCGAGGAATTGAGGGCTATGGGGAACTGGCACAGAAGAGTAGTTGAGGCCTGTGTAGATCAGCTGTGAATACATTGAATGACAGGGCAGGTTTGAGAGGCCTGGTGGCCTATTCCTGCTCCTATTTTCTTGTGTTCTTGTGTTTGTGAGTGTGCGCATGTCTGTGTATGTTTGTGTGTGTTTGTGTGTGTGTGTTTGTGTGTGTTTGTGTGTGTTTGTGAGTGTATGCATGCGTATCTGTGTGTGTATATGCATGTGTGTGCGTGTTTCTGAGTGTGTGTGTGTGTGTGTATGTGTGTGTGCGCGCGTGCATGTGTGCGCATGTGTGTGTATATGTGTGTGTATGCATGCGTGTGTGTATGTGTGTATATGTGTGTGTGTACGCGTGCATGTGTGTATGTGTGTGCGTGTGTATGTTTGTGTGAATGTGTGTGTGTTTGTGTGTGTGCATCTACGTGTGTATGTGTGAGTGTGTATGCATGCATGTGTGTGTGCGTGTGCACATGTGTGTTTCTGAGTGTGTGTGTATGTGTGTGTGTGTTATGTGTATTTCTCTGCAATTTTACACAATGATAGTGTGAGCTTGATTGCACAGAGGAGCTGCAGGGCTGCATGTGATGGTACAAACCTACCACCTGTGCACTGCACAGAATGAAGGAAGTTCTTTGAACCATGTTAAAGAAGCAAAGCTATCTCTTTCTCTCAAGTTTCTGCTCTCCCCACCTGCAGACGTTGCCACCTGCTGCCAGAGGGCTCACCCACCCAGCGTGCCTCCCTGTTAGTGCCCGCTCTCAGAGCAGGAGCGGGTGACTGCTCCCTGGGCTCCCCACGGCCAGACGGGTGTCTCCCCTGGTGCCAGTGGCCAACGTCCGTAAGCAACGGGAGGAGAAGATTGGCCCAGAGAGAAAAAAACACGGAGTGAGTTGCATCTGTCGGGTTTTGCTCCTTTAATGTGGTTGTGAGGACTTCCTTCATTCTGTGTGGGCCACTTGGGGATGTCATGTCTGGGAGGGCAAGCATGAACTTGCAGCTTTTTGAGAATCCAGGGTTCCTGTTCCAAACAGAGCAACCTGTGTTTTTATGTGGCTCTAATTTATAAAAGCCTTTATTCTGCTGGAGGTGGAGCAGCTGGATTTTTTTTTCTCTTTCTGAGCCATCAGTTTCTGAAATCAAAAGGTAAAATCCAAGGAAGCTGTAGATGGTTGCCGTGTCGTGCCAGATGTAGCTCTCCAGCTGTGAACCTCAGCAAACAAGGAGGAAACCTCAGCCTCAGCCCCCAGAGGGATTCTAACAACATTCTACCAGCAGGAGGCCATTCAGCCCCCACTTATCTGTTCTGCCATTCAAAGAGATCATGGTTGATCTGTATCCCAGCACCGGAACAGGATCTTTGGCCCACCATGTCTGTGCTGACCATGACGCCAATCCAACCAATCCCATCTGCCTGCACCACTCGCTGTGGAAAAAACTTGCCCTGCACATCTCCTCTGAACTTTCCTCCCGTCGCTTCACCCTTGATGTGCATCACTAAATGCCCCGACCCTAATAAGTCTCTCAATCTAATTTTTGAAGCTCTCATTTGATTCTGCAGCCTCAACTTCATCGAGAGAGAGTGGCTGATTAACACTACAGGTTCTCCCTGGGTTACAGCAGGGTGCTGTTCCTGTAACGCGAGCAGCTCGCATGTTGGGAAGGCAGCCACAAACTGGGTTTGCACACGGCAGAAGGTACCTGCAGCCCCGCAGCAACCGTCAAGTCTATTCCGCCAGGCTCCCAAACACTTGCTTGTACGTATGGGCTGTACGTAAGTCAGGTGTTTGTAACCTGGGGAGGACCTGTACCCTTTGTTTGAGATAGTACTGACTGACATCACCACAGTAGTCTGGCTCTCTGTATAAGGCTATGCACCCACTTGTTCGAGACTCCTCCCTGTCCTCACCAAGCAGATGAAGAAGCCTTTACTCCTCCTCTCCTCCCACAGATGTGAAGTTATTTTAGGGACAGACATTGCCCAGGCCACGGGGTAGTGCTCACCTGCTCTATTTCAAAGCACTGCCCTGGGATCTTACCAAATTCCTGCAGATGCTTGAAATCTGAAATGAAGAAAAAGTACTCAGCAGGTCAGGCAGCATCTGTGGAGAGAGAAACAGAGCTGAAGTTTCAGGTTCAAAATAAAAGCAGGAAATATTGGAAATCCTCAGCAGGTCAGATAGCATCTGCGGGGAGAAATACAGTTAACGTAGGGCAGGCACAGTAGTGTAGCGATTAGCGTAACACTATTATAGCGCCAGTGACCTGGGTTCAATTCCGGCCACTGTCTGTAAGGAGTTTGTACGTTCTCCCTGTGTCTGCGTGGGTTTCCTCCGGGTGCTCCAGTTTCCTCCCACCTTCCAAAGACATACAGGTTAGGAAGTTGTGGGCGTGCTATGTTGGCGCCGGAAGCGTGGCGACACTTGCGGGCTGCCCCCAGAACACTCTACGCGAAAGATGCATTTCACTGGGTGTTTCGATGTACTTGTGACTAATAAAGATATCTTATCTTATCTTAAAATAAAAGCTGAACATTCTGGAAACACTCAGCAGGTCAGGCAGCATCTGTGGAGAGAGAAACAGAATTAACGTTTCAGGTTGATGAACATATAGGATCTTAATGTTCACATAAGTGGGTAAACTGGGCTACGTCCAAAAAATAATGCACTGCCAACCCTTCAGTTCCAGTATCCATGTCCCGTGGCAAAGTCCCTGCACTGAAACGCTCACTCACATTATCGGCAAGGCTACACAGGAGTCAAGAAAGGTAGTGGAGGGGAAGGGAAAGGCTTTTGAAGTTACTGGAAAATGCAGGAGAAATAAGTCTGCGACAAATGGAAGGGATTCTTCTGACCAAGACGGAAACAGGAATATTTTAATTGCTTTTCAATGTGAACAGTGAAGTCACTGAATGGTTCCAAACCAATATAAAACTAAACATCTGTTATCACACAAAGCTAAAGTGATCTGCAAAATCCAGTTCTGCAATCCAAGCAAGTGGCAGCTCATTTTACAGGACCTTGTGTCCTTTTACACTTCCAGACCTTCACACTTGCCCAGGTTCTACACCCAACTGACTCACACACATCATTAATGAACCTTTTACCACATTTATGTCATTAAAGACTCCAGGAAAACACCCTCTGTTCTTTTGCAGTTGGCATTTGCTGAGTGCAGTGAGGAGCCAGGGCCACCTTCCATTTGGGAGGCCATTCAGCCCTTCAATTCTGTTCTGCCATCCAGTTGGACCATAGTTAATTCATCCCTCAGTTTCATCCTGCTGGATTTGTTCCATGGACCTTGATACCCTTACCCACCAAAGCCATTCCATTCTCCAAATAGATCCATGATCAAAAACTCCAATTAATTCTCACCATCTGTAGTCTTAGAACATAGTACGTAGAACAGTACAGCATGGGAACAGGCCCTTTTGCACCCACCGCTCTCTGTGTGAATAACTTGCCCTGCACGTCTCCTCTGAACTTTCCCCCACTCACCTTAAATGCATGCCCTCTAGTATTGGACATTACGACCCTAGGAAAAAGAAACTGGCTGTCTACCCTATCTGTGTCCCTCATACTCTTATAAACTTCCAACAGGTCTCCCCTCAGCCTCCGCCACTCCAGAGGAAACAACCCAAGTCTGTCCAACCTCTCCCCATAGCGCGTGCCCTCTAATCCAGGCAGCATCCTGGTGAACCTCTTCTGAACGTCTTCTGGGACAGAGTTCCAAATTTCTACTGTCCGTTTGTGGGAAGCCACTTTCTGATAGGTGTTGTCGCTGGTGGGTTGGAAGGAAATGTTATAAGAAGCACACAGCTTCTGAGCTACCCAGTTATGACACATATCCCTTCAACCACTGCAGATCATGCAAAGCTCCATTTGCACTATTTATAAACAGAGACTCTGTAAGTCACCCATGTGTTAGGCTGTAATATTTGCTGTCACTTGTGTATAAACCGACATCTTGAATTCCCTACCATGTGAAACAGATCTAATTTTAAATTGGTAACTTTGTTTATTATTGTACAGAGAAACACTTGTCTTGCATACCGAGCATACAGATCAATTCATTACACAGTGCATTGAGGTAGTGCAAGGTAAAACAATACAGAATGCAGAATAGAGTGTTACACTTACAGGAAAAGTGCACTGCAGGCAGACAATAAGGTTCAAAGTCATAACGAGGTAGATTGTGAGGCCAAGAGTCCATCTTATTGTACTAGGGGACTGTTCAATTGTCTTATAACAGCGGGATAGAAGCTGTCCTTGAGCCTGGTGGTACGTGCTTTCAGGCATTTGTATCTTCTGCCCGATGGGAGGGGGGGGAAGAGAGAATGTCCACGGTGGGTGGGGTCTTTGATTATGTTGGCTGCTTTACCGAGGCAGCAAGAAGTATGATTTACTGCTGAGTAGAGGCAGGAACCCTCAATGGAGTTGTAGAGTTAAAGAGTTATACAACAGGCTGTTCAGCCACCAAATCCAAGGCAACCATTCGGCATGTCCCCGTTTGACTCTCACCAATTTTTACAGGGCAACCAGAGAAACCATCCTATCCGGCTGCATCACAACTTGGTATGACAACTGCTCTGCCCGTGACCTCAAGAAACTGCAGAGAGTTGTGGACACAGCTCAGCACATCACAAGAACTAGCCTCCCCTCCACGGACTCTGTCTACATTTCTCGCCGCCTCGGTAAAGCAGCCAACATAATCAAAGACCCCACCCACCCCAGACATTCTCTCTTCTCCCCCCTCCCATCGGGCAGAAGGCACAAAAGCCTGAAGTGCTGTCAGTTCCTACGATTCGAGGATTTTTTTATCTCCTTGTTGTTGGTCTCTCAGCAGAGGAAGTGGTTTCTCTGTATCACTGACCCAACACACATCCCTGGCGCATGCAGAGAAGCGTAAGAAACGACACAACTGGATCTCCCAAGCACATAAACACCTGACCTGTGAATCAGACATGATCTAACTGAATGGAAGAGCAGGCTGCAGCTTGATAGTGTCTCAGTGAGCTATGATCTCACATCTGAGTCAGAGGTTCCTTGGTTCAAGTCACACACATGCACAGACATCTAACCTGCTCCTCCAGTGAAGCACTAATACCAGTCTGACTTTCAGGTGTGATACCAAACTGCCCTTTCTGCCCTCACACCCTTTTTAGCCTTTTCTTGAAGAAGGGGAGTTCTTCGATCAACATAATTAAAGGAATTTTTTGTGGGACCTTGCTGTGTGCAAGTTAGTTGTGTTTTCTATATTACAAGAGTGACTACACTCCAAAATGATTACACTCCAAAAGGTACTTCATATCCTGTAAAGCAATTTGCAACATCCCATAGTTGTGTAAGGTGTAATATAAATGCAAGTCTGGGTCTTTTAACTTTGAAGAATGTTGCACTTGTTCACGATCAATATCTTTTTCCTTCTTTTTCCCCGTTCAACTAGAAAGTGCGTGAACTGGTGTTCACACACACACACACAATGCCTGGTGCAGACTGTACCTGCCCGTTGTGATGTAGATGAAGGAATCAGGCCTCACTTGGCTGACAATGAGAACAGTCCTCCCTATCAGATCCTTCCCTTACAGTCGAAATCTCACTCCCAATGCATGCTGCCTTCAGGACGGCTGCGATGAGTCAATGGTCACCCACCTCTCTGCAGTCTGTGTATTTGCAAGGAGTATCTGGAGAAGGATGCAGGAGTTCATGTCCCGCTTCACCCCAAGCAGCTGCGTAACAGAGGAGTCTTTGATCTGTGGGCTGTTCCTAGGGGCACACACACACAGGGACATCAAGTGCTGCTGAAAGATTATCAACTCGGTGAAAGACGCTCTTTGATCTGCCCGAAACGTGTTGGTTTCCCAGCACTGCGAGCTGTCCGTAGGGGAATGCTGCCGACTGGTACATTCCAGGCTGCAGGAGTACGTGCTGAGGGACGCACTGAGCTCAGTGCAGCCAATGCAAAGTCTCTGTGGGGAAGGATTGCAGTCTAAGCTCCTTCTGCCACTAGACATTGAGGAAGTGTAGAAGCCCCTCAAATAACTGAAGTTTGTATCGCCCCAGGGGCCCACATGAGTAGCAATAGTGACAGGTACACAAAATTGTTCCTACACTGGTTAAAGTCAAATGCGAGTTTATTGTCAGATGCACAAGTACATGCATGCACGGGTGCAATGAAAATCTTACTTGCAGCAGCATCACAGGCACATAGCATCAGATAAGCAGCATTCACAAGAAAAACATAAGTTAAATATAAATTATACACAATTTTTACAAGAAAGAACACAATTAGAACAAAAAGCAAAGTCCATTTTAGTGCAAAGTGATTAAAGTGGTCTTGTCGTTGCTATACTGAGGTAGTGATTAGGGTTATGCCAGTAAAGGTTAGTAGCTATTCTTGAAATGGTGGTGTGGGACTTCAGGCTTCTGTACCTCCTGCCTGATGGTAGATACGAGAAGATGGAATGGCACACAGGCATACTCAAAATTTTTTTATATATTGCAAAACGACAATTATTGATCTTCGAGGATTTTTTTAAGTGGAGGAGCTGTCAAATAGTTGTGACTTCAAATTTTGTAACGGAAGATAAGATAAGATATCTTTATTAGTCACATGCACACAGTGAAATGCATCTTTTGTGTAGAGTGTTCTGGGGGCAGCCCGCAAGTTTCGCCACGCTTCCAGCGCCAACATAGCATGCCCACAACTTCCTAACCCGTACATCTTTGGAATGTGGGAGGAAACTAGAACACCCGGAGGAAACCCACGCAGACACAGGGAGAACGTACAAGCTCCTTACAGACAGCGGCCGGAATTGAACCCGGGTCGCCAGCACTGTAAAGCATAACACTAACCGCTACACTACCGTGGGGATTTTACAAAACCTTGTATCCCATTTCTGACCTGTTCGGGTGGGCCACCTTCTTGAATCACTGCAGTCCTTCTGGTAAATGTGCTCTTGGATGCTCTTGATGAGGGGGTTCCAGCATTAGGTCCCAGCAACGATGAAAATCGATGATATACTTCAGGTCAGGACAGTATATGGCTGGAAGGTGGTGGTGTTCCCCTGCACCTAGTGTCCTTACCTTTCTCGGTTTGGGAACAGCTGTCCAAGAAGATCAGGGTGAGTTGCTGCTACGAATTTTGTCGATGTTGTGCACTGTAACCATGGCGTACCTCAGGTGGAGAGAGTGGATGCTCCAGGATGGAAGATAAATGGATGGATAGTGTCGAGCTTCTTGAGAGTTGTTGCAGCTGTATTCAGCCAGGCAAGTGGGGAGTACCCCATCATACGCCCGAGCTGTCTCTTGGAGATGTCTTGCTGGAAAGGCCTTGGGGCGATGGAACCTCGCCATTTATCTGCTTCTGCTTGTCGTATGATCGCCTTTGTCACATTAGTGGCCAAGCGATCCATTTTGTTCAGATGGAAGGATCCAATGTCACCCACCACTTTTCAGTGGTTTTCTCAAACTATAGCAAGTTTAAACTTAGAAAAAATTAGGAGTGGTACCGTCGATCCTTCGCTTAAATTTGAGGAAGTTTAGAGTCCGTTTATTCAATATTTCCATATGATATAAGCTGACCTTTTTCAGATCCCTCTCAATAACCCTTCAATGCAGAGGAATGGAGTTGATGACATAGTAATGTTTTTTTTCTTTTTAACTGGAGAAATATCAGTCCAGTTTTTTTTGGTTTTTTTTGGTTTATTATCAATATCTTTTTTGATGTGGGGTTCTTCTTTCATATAATTAAATTTCTTTTCTTTTCAGTCTTTTTGTATTTGTTCACTTAATAAGAGAACAGGAGGACTAGATTACTTTTTTTTTAACTCCCTGTGATTATATATATTAACTGTTACGATTGCTATCCTGATCTCTTTGCACCTTATGTACAGTTACCAATGTTATATATATTATTTTGTACTAATTTGAAAATTAATAAAAAGATTGAAAAAGACAGGAAAGGCCTTGGGGAAATGGGACATGTCCCTGCTGTAGCCTCAAGATGAACCAATCTATCATGCCTCTATTTGACCCTGAAATTAAGTTTCAAATCCTGGATAAGAAATTCTCAATGTCATGCTTATTGCTATCACAGCGTCAGTGACCCGGATTCAATTCCGGCCGCTGTCTGTAAGGAGTTTGTACGTCCTCCCCGTGTCTGCGTGGGTTTCCTCCGGGTGCTCCGGTCTCCTCCCACATTACAAAAGACGTACGGGTTAGGAAGTTGTGGGCATGCTATGTTGGCGCCGGAAGCGTGGCGACACTTACGGGCTGCCCCCAGAACACTCTACGCAAAAGATGCATTTCACTGTGTGTTTCAATGTACATGTGACTAATAAAGATATCTTATCTTATCTTTGTCCTCAATATGGTGGGCAGTGTCCAGAAGTATTGGGTAAAGGCACCTGTACATGAGTCCAGGACCAGTAACACTGGTTTGATCCAAATATAACCAGGTACAGACCACCTGGGCCTAGGTAACTGGGTTTACAAAAGCCAGTGCAAAGCTAAGGCTGGGTATTCTGTGGTCACCATTTCATCTCCATCTCCTCAAAGACAGTCAGGTCCTCCTCCCCTTCGCTGAACAAAAATCTGCCAGTCCCACCTTCTCCTGATAGTTAGGGTTTTATTGCAAAATATGGTTCAGAATGACTGCGTGTGTCACCACAGCTATAGCCCACAGAATGTGATTCAAGTCTTTTAATGATGCGGCAGGGTGCAATATAAAGCAACGATTTTATTTCCTTCATGATATTTTAATTGGAATCGGTACAACAATGTCATAAGATGTGTGAGGAATGTTGAAATGGGAACAGATGGGGCTTGTCAATCACAGTCACCTCAGACCATCAAATCCCAGGGCTGGCAGCCTGGCTGATGAATGGCTGCAGAATGTGTTAGTTGCTGTGATTGAAAAGCTCTTTCTGTTTTTACTCAGCTGTGACCTCATGATCAATGTGCATGTTGTAGAAATGTCTTAAATATATCTGTATCTGTGAAATATATGAAGCAAGCACATTTATACACATGTGTGCACAGGAAGATTCACATACAAATGCATGTGCACTCACACAACACAGATACATACGTACACATGCATGTATGCATGCATACACACAAAGCTCTGCACGCACATCTATGTGGACTCTCTCACTACACACAGCACTGATAAACACCCACTGATGTACCGTAACAGATAAAGCTGTGTGCACATCCAGAGAAAGCATAAGTGCCCCCTACCCGACACACACACACACTCATACCCACACACAAACACACACATACACACATACCTGCACAAACACACACACACCTGCACACCCCAATACACACAAACACACACCCATACACACTCTCACACATACACACACATACCCGCACACACACACACACAAACACTACACACACAAATACACACACATAAATACACACACACAACCGCACATACACCCACACGAACACACATAAAACACACACCAACACACATACACACCCCACACACATACAAAAACACAGATACACACAAATAAACACAAACACACGAATACTCATGCATACAAGACACAAACACATGCACTAAAATACACACACATACAAGTGCACACACAGAGACAAATACACACACACACACACACACACACACACACACACACACACGCATTTATCTGCATGCCCTCACATTGCTCGTAAACCAGAGAGTCCTGCAGCAGTGAAGGAGAGACTTCAGCCCACTGCCCCACTGCCTGTGCACCAAGAGCCACCCAGTCAGTCTCCTTCTCCCTGCTCTTTCCTTTAACCCAAGACTCTTCCAGAAGCAATGACTGAACTTGGGTCGGACACAATGTTGTACATTGTCGTTGAAGTTTGAAACAGGAGATGAGTTACTCAAGTCTGAAGTTGTAATTTCTGTCTGCATCGACCTCTTCGCAGGTCTTGGCCCTCCCTGTCATTGTAACTGTACTCCCCAACCCCCGTCTGCCCCTTCCTATCACTGTAATCCCCCAGTCGTCCGCCCTGTCTCTCCACCCTGACCCCAATCTTGCCCTTTCCTATCTCTGTAACCACTTATCCCATACATGTTCCTCCGTATCTCTTTCCCCTGTACCCATCTCACAGCCCATAAGCCCCCTCTACCGTCTCAGTCCTTGCTGTCTCTGCAACTGTTCCATCTGGTCTACCCCAATCTTGGTAACCACTTCCAGCCCCAGTCATGCCCCCCCTATCTCTTTTACCTCTTCTGCTACCCCTATGTTGCCCCTCCCTTTCTCAGCAGCTATGCTCCCATCCAATACTCACCACTCCCTCCCTCTGTAACCTCAACCCTGCCCCCATCTCACCCCTTTCTCCCTCCCTCCGTAAACCCAGCCCTGCCCCCACCTCACCCCTCCCTCTGTAACCCCAACCCTGCCCCCATCTTGCCTCTCCCTTTCTCTATAGCCCCCTACAGCCTGCAACTCTCTGACGTCTCTGCTTCCTTCTCACTCTGACCTCAAACAACACCCTCGGCAACAATAGAAGGGCAGCGATTGGGACAAACATTCTTCAGCATCAAGGCTGGGGAGGGGGATGGCGTTCATGGGTCAGTCCCCAACTCCTGTCCACTGGGACAATGGCTTCCTCTCTAACTAATCAACCGATTAAGTTAAGGACAAGAACACTGGAAATAGAAGCAGGAGTAGTCGATTCAGCCTTTTGTTCCTGCTCTGTATCCAGTGAGATCATCGCTGCTCTCTACCCTCAGCACCACTTTCCTGAACTAACCCTATGTCCTCGATTCCCTCAACATTCAAAATCTATTGATCTCTTTCTTGAATGTCCTCATCAACTGAGCCTCCACTGCCCTTTTGGGGAAAGAGTTCCAAAGATTCATTTGCCACTGGGAGATAAAAAAATCCCCTTTCTACTTTCATCCAATGTGATCTTTTGAGAGCTGCTACATCAACTCACACATTGAAGAAATGTCTTAAAGGTATCTAATATCAAGATAAAACTTAACGGCAAGAAACTTGCCTGACTTGGGCACAATAACTGGGGGGCGGGGGGACGGGGAGCACAGATTTAAGTTAATTGGTTCGGAGGATTCGAGATGTGGTATATGGGTATGAGTGTACCTTTAAATAAATGTGTACCATGTGGTATGACTTTTGATACATTGTTGTACCAGCCACTGCTTCTAGTTGAGTGTTGACTTCCTTAGATTAGATTAGATTAGATTAGTTTATTGTCATATACACCAGAGTGCAATGAAATTCCTTGCTCATGTGCTCACAGAGTAAACAGTGTACTGTACATGTTATAATAAATACAGCAGTAGATACAGCAACAAGCACAAGACAACAGAATGGTACAAAGCTTGGAGTGCAGTCTGAAGCAGTGCAAAAAGAAGTGCTGAAGTGACAATAATGGAATAACAAAGAGAGGTAGAATTAAGAGTCCGAGAACGTGGCAGGACCACTGGGAAGGGGACGTGAGAGAGGTGACTGGATCAGGAGTCTGACAGCAGTGGGGAAGAAGCTGTTCTTGAGTCTGGAAGTCCTGGCTTTCAAGCTCCTGTATCTTCTCCCAGAAGGTAGAAGAGAGAAAAAGGAGTGGCCAGGGGGGCAGGCATCCATGACCATACCGTTAGCCTTCCTGAAGCAACGCACGGTGAAGGTGGACTGGATGGAAGGAAGTGAGGAGCCTGTGACGGACTAGGCAGTGTTTGCCGCTCTCTGTAGGCTCCGTCAGTCCAGAGCAGAGCGGTTGCTGTACCAGGCTGTGATGCAAGCCGTCAGGATACTTCCTATAGTGCATCTGTAGAAGTTTGAGAGAATCCTCACGGAAAGGCCAATTCTTCCTGACACCTAAGAAGGTACCTACGTTTATATGCTTTCTTCATCACCGCATCAGTGTGGAGGGACCAGGTGAGTTTGCTTGTGATATGGATACCTAGGAACTTGAAGCTGTCAACCATCTCTATAGCAGCTCCGTTGATGAGGATGGGGTTGACGTTTTGTTGCTAGATCTATATAGTTATTGTTTTAGTGAACACCAACACAAGATCCCATGGAGACCACATGATGACAAGGTTGAGATGTTACGACCTGAGAGAGTCGTATGGTGTGCTAACAGAGAACGAGGTGCTCCAGGGTGAGCCGTGGTGGTTGAGTCAGTGAGCTGAGGAGGTGCAAGTGGTCTCAGTCATCTGCCAACGTGGTGTCGTTTCTGAGAGCAAACCTTGTTGTTGGGAGAGGATGCAGAACAGAGCAGCACATCTACACTTGAAAAGAGAAAGTTAATTTTGTTGGTGATGGTAAAGGCTAGAGATAGTTATGCAGTCGCACCATTTTTTTATTCTCCTCACATTCCCAACAACAGATTCTGCCATTTTGCTATGTGATTAAGCCAGAGAAGGTGCAGAGAAGGTGCTCTGCCCAGGATAGCAAGAAACTGCAGAGAGTGGTGGACACAGCCCAGCACATCACGGAAACCACCCTCCCTCTGTCTATACCTCTTGCTGCCTTGGTGAAACAGCCAACATAATCAAAGACCCCACCCACCCGGGTCATTCTCTCTTCTCTTTTCTCCCATCAGGCAGAAGATACAGGAGCCTGAGGGCACATCAACCAGGCTCAAGGACAGCTTCTATCCCACTGTGATAAGACTAGTCAACGGTTCCCTTATGTGATGAGGTGGACTCTTGACCTCACAATCTACCATGTTTGACCTTGCATCTTATTGTCTACCTGCAATGTACTTTCCTGTAGCTGTGACACTTTACTCTGTATTCTGTTATTGTTTTTACCCTGTACTACCTCAATGCACTATGTAATGAATTGACCTGTACGATCAGTATGCAAGATAAGTTTTTCACTGTACCTCGGTACAAGTGACAATAATAAACCAATACCAATACCAATACCAAAAGGTTCACAGGGACATTGCAGGGACTGGAGGGCTTGAGTCATCAGGATAGAGAGGGTAGGGTGGGGCTGTGCTCCCTGGAGCATAGGAGGCTGAGGGGTGACCTTATAGAGGTTTGTAAAATCATGGGGGAGCGTAGATGAGGTGGATGGTGACAACCTTTTTCCCAGGGTAGGGGAGTCAAAAACTAGAGGGCATAGGTTTAAGGTGAGAGGGGAAAGATTTAAAGGGGCAGGTTTTTCACAAAGAAGATGGTGGGTATGTGGAACGAGCTGCCAGAGGAAGTGATAGAGCTGAGTACAATTATAATGTTTAAAAGCCATTTGGACAGGTACGTGGATAGAAGAAGTTTAAAGGGATATGGGCCAAATGCAGGCAAATGGGATTATTTCAGGAAGGTACCTTGGTTGGCATGGATGAGATGGGACGAAAGGCCTGTTTCCTTGTTGTATAACTTCATGACTCTGTGACCTACACACTAGGGGCAATTTGCAGCGGCCAATTAACCTACCAACCCGCACGTCTTTGGGATGTGTGTGGAAACCAGAGCACCTGGAGGAAACCCACGCGGTCACAGGGACGATGGCAAAGTCCACACAAACAGCACCGGAAGTCAAGGTTGAACGCTGGAGCCACGAGGCAGCAGCTCTTGCAGATGTGCCACTGTACAGCTAGTCTGATGTTACCGGCACCACAGACCATGGATGAAGTCTCTATCCGTGACATTGTGATAACCTTCAAGGGGAATTTTAACCCACTCCCTTCAGAGATTTCTGGCAGTTACAAACTGGGCAGGTCCAACCAGAGGAAATGACTGGCAAATTCAAAACCAGGCTGAAGACATTGGCTTTTCAGATCTTACACTGGAGGATTACTTGGTGCGTTGCTGAGTATTGAAAGAATTCAGGCAAAGCTGTTTGATCCACAGGACCCAACATGGGAAGGAGCATGCAAAATAGCTGCTCGTTTGGGGATGGTGCTGAGAAATTTAGAGTAATTTCACTCAAGGCATAGTTCTGTGACAACGCACAAAAAGTGCTGGAGGAACTCAGCAGGTCAGGCAGCATCCATGGAGGGAAATAAACAGTCGACGTTTCGGGCTGAGACCCTTCATCAGGGCTGGAAAGGAAGAGGGCAGAAGCCAGAATAAGAAGGTGGGGGGAGGGGGAGGAGCGCACGCAGGCAGGGGATAGGTGAGTCCGGGTGACCATCTGCCGCAACGGCCAGGACCTCCTGGTGGCCACCCACTTCAATTCCACATCTCACTCCCGTGCTGACATGTCTATCTGCCGCCTCCTCTACTGCCACGTTGAGGCCAGACACAGGTTGGAGGAACAACATCTCGTATTCCGCCTTGGGAGTCTCCAACCTGACGGCCTCAACATCAATTTCTCTAACTTCCGGTAACCCCTCCCCTTCTTTTTCTACCCCCCCCCCACTCCTTTGTCTTCCCTTATTCCTGTGGTTCCCTTCCCCCACCTTGATGACCTGCCCATCTCCTCTCCTCCCCTCCCCCATCCTTTATTCTATGCTCCACTGCCCTGTCCTACCGGATTCCTCCTTCTTCAGCCCTCGGCCTCTTCTACCTATCACCTCTCAGCTTATTACATCTTCTCCCCCCCCCCCTCCCACCTACCTTCCCCCCCTCACCTGAACTCGCCGATCACCTGGACTCGCCTATCCCCTGCCTGCGTGTATTCCTCCCTCTGCCCCCCTCTTTCTTATTCTGGCTTCTGGCGAGCTGGAAGTTGGCTTGTGAGGCAGCAGTTGGCGGTAAAAGAGGTCACAAAAAGTAGTGGGTGAGATAGAGCCAAGGGCTGCGGTGAATTCTCACCGCAGTGAATGGAAAGGCATTGATCCCAGAAAAGGGGCTGTAATGCAGGGAGATAATATTTCAAGAAATAAAGGGAATATTTTTTGAAAGTCTTCGGCTTGTGGTGTTGACGACTTGGGCGTCTGGTAGCTGTGGACTGTTGAGGCAGCAAGTGAAGCAAACACTGCAATCCAGTGGCAGGGAGATGCTTGGGCAGAAGCTGCCTGTTACCAAAGGATCTGTCAACGTCACCATGAGATGGAGAGGAAAATCTACAGGGCATCAAAGCAAGACCTTGTTGGGATGTTCCCAAGTGCAGGAGAGCACACTTTGGACGGCATATATTCAGAGTAACATTAGGTCTGTGATTGAACACTGTGTTGCCCAGTGAGCTAGTCCCACCTTTAGCCCTCTAAACCTCTCCTACTTATCTAGATGGTTTTTAAATGTTGCTAATGTGCCCGCCTCAACCACTATTTCTGGCAGCTCGTTCCAAATACACACCGCCCTTTGCGTGAAGAAGCTGCCCCTGATGCCCCTTTTAAATCTCTCGCCTCTGATCTTAAACCTGTACCCTCTTGTTCTTAGCACCCTCTCCTTGGGAAAAAGACTGTGTGCCTTCACCCTGTCTATGCCCCTCATGATTTTATATACCTCCCTCAGGTCACCCCTCGATCTCGTACATTCCTAATCTCTTTTCTCTCACCTTAAACCTATGCCTCTTAGTTTTGACACCCCTATCATGGGAAAAAGATATCTACCCTATCATAATCTTTTTTACTTCTATCAGGTCGGCTCCTTTTCTCCAAGGAAAACAAGCTCAGCCTATCCAATCTCTCCCCGTAACTAAAGTCCTCCAATCCAGGCAGCATCCTGGTGAATCTCCTCTCCCCTCTCTCCAACGCAATCACATCCTTCCTATAGTGTGGCGACCAGAACTTCACACAATACTCTCGGTGCAGCTGAACCAGGGTTTTGTAAAGTTGCAACATAATGTCCCAACTCTTATATTTTATTCCCCTACCTGTGAAGGCAAGCGTGAAATGTGCCTTCTTCACCACCCCGTTGACCTGTGTTGCCACTTTCAGGGAAGTATGGACTTGGATCCCAAGTTCTCTCTGTTCATCAACATTCCTTTCACCCTACCAGAATCAGGATCACTGAGATATGTTGTGAAATTTGTTGTTTTGTGGCAGCAGTACAGTGCAAGACATAAAAATTACTGTAAGTTACAAAAATAAATAAATAGTGCAAAAGAGGAATAACGAGGTAATGTTCATGGGTTCATGGACCGTTCAGAGATCTGATGGCGGAGGGGAAAAAGCTGTTCCTGAATCGTTGAGTGTGGGTCTTCAGGCTCCTGTACCTCCTCCCCGATAGTAGTAATGAGAAGAGAGCACGTCCTGGATGGTGAGTGTCCTCAGTGATGGATGCCACCCTCTTGAGATGTCCTTGGTGGTGGGGAGGGTTGTACCTGTGATAGATCTGGCTGAGTCTACAACCCTCTGCAGCCTCTTGCGATCCTGTACATTTACTCTATATGTCCTACCCTTATTTGACTTACCAAAGTGCATCACCTCACACTTGTCGAAATTAAATTCCATCTGCCGGTGCTCTGCCCAACTTCCCATCTGATCTATATCCTACTGCAGCCCTAGACAACCTTCTTCACTAGCCCATAGACACTACCTAGGGAAGATGAGAGAAACCTCTTTTTTAACCCAGAAGGTGGGAGGGTTTAGAACTCAATGCCTGAAAGGAATATGGAGGCAGAAACCCTCAACATACTACCTGGATGAGGACTTGGGAGAAATGGGAACTGCTGAGGCTCCAGACCAAGAAACGGGAAGTAGGACCAATCTAACGTCCACTTCTTCACAGGCAGGACATGAATGGCCGACTGGCCTTCTTCTGTACCAAAGCTTTCTGTGGTTCTATGTCTCAGGTGGCAGAGCAATTCAGAGCACATGGATGGGCTCCCGTTAAATGCAAACCCAATATTCAGACACATTGACCATAATGGCAATGAAAACCACATGATGGGCATGTTGGGAATTATCAGATTAACCAGTCTTACTGGGCAGGCCAAGGTTGTCGAAATGTAACCCTTCTGCTATTTAATTTATTTTTTTAAACCATGCCAGGTACTTAATATAAAATTCTAGCCTGGGGGCTGGGGACTTTCTGTACAAAGGTACTTAAATGATCGCTCAGATGGGAAAGCTCACACAAGCAAGATAGAAAGAAAAAGCATTAAATAAAACAACCGAGAGAGGAAATTAAAAACCCATTTGGTGTGAACATCCTGTCCCCATTTTCTTTTAAACTAAACTTCAAAGAGGTGCAGTTAATTTCAGAAGATTACTTGAGAAGGAAGAGCTTTGATGTGAGTTGTCAAATAGGCTGGGGTAGAGATTAACTGTTAACAGTTCCACAGTCTGGCTTTGTCCCCTTCATTTTCAATTAACCCTTTGAGGGCTTTGTTACAGAGGAACTGTCTTAAGGGTTTTGCTTCCAGAGCCTCAGCTTTAGAGAACTCAGAGGCTGATTCAAAGAACCCAATCACTCACATCCAAGCTCAAGGCTGCTAACCACCCAGGACAGATCTGGAGTGTCCAGGAGTTGCAGACTAATCTCTGGGGCATGGCTGGGAGCGACCCAGGGGCTTCGAAACATAGCTTTGTTTCATCTTCAATACGTTCTTTTGTCAGTATGTTATAAAATAATGGAGGTGGGCAAAAGGGCTGTTGGAAGGTTAACGTTCAGTGATGTCTTGTGTTAGTCCATCTCAGGAGAATCACTGAAGTGGTCGCAATACACACACACGTAGACACAGACACATACATACACATGGACACAGACACAGGCACACACACAGACACAGGCACACACATACACAGACACATAACTAGATAGACGCACATACAGGCACACACTCAAACACATACACACACACACACACACACACACACACACACACAAACTCACATAGACATGCAAGCACAGGCACACATAAAAAGACACATGCACACATGCAGACACATAAATGCCCACACACAGGCACAACATAAGCACATATATACGCAGACACACTCACACACACACACACTCACAATACACACATATACTCACACAGATATGCAACCACAGGCACCGAGGCACACAAACAGACACACATACACACGCACACACACCCGCACACACACCTGCACACACTAGAGCCCACATGCACATGTGTGCATGTACATCTACATTCACATGTACACACATGCATGATGGACACACACACACACACACACACACACACACAGACACACACACACAAACACTCACTCTAGGTGGATACAGACTCACATAGACAGATATTCGCACACATTGGGCCAGACACACACTCGGATGTGCTCAGCACCGGGGGGGAATGGCTGAGCTTAAGACAGTCCAGGCTTTTTGCAGAGGTCAACTGTGCTCCTCCGCCTCTTCCTCCTCCTCATTTTCCTCCTCCTCCTCCTCCTCCTCCTCCTCCTCCTCCTCCCTCTTCCTTCTCCTTCTCCTCTTCCTCCCCTCCTTCGTCCTCCTCCTGGTCCTGTTCTTTCCCTTCCTCCTCCTCCATCTATGGCCGATTGGGTGTTCCTCCTCCTTCTCCTTCCCCACTGCCCACCACCCACCCCATCCCCACCCCCCCAAACCACCCCCCCCTCCCACGCCCCCTCCCTCCAATATCGTCAATCCTCCTCCTGCTCCATTCACTACAAACACGGGTAATAGAGCACTGTGCTGGATGCAAGGCTGGAGAGGTGAAGTGAGAGTGCGTTGTCCGTTGGGAAAGATCCAATGATTCGAAGAAGACAGGGCTGCTAAATAAAAGGAACTCCCTTGTTGTCCTCTTGTGCATCCTGTTCGTTTTCAAAAAGAGCGTAAAAATACATACTGAAAACCTGAGGACCGTGGGAGTCAAAGAGTTAACAGCAACAGCCTTCTCTACTGAGAGTGCTCTAGTTATTTACAACCGGATACGTCAAGTTTGAACAAGTAAAACTACAAATAAAAAAGCACTGAGCTCTCTTTGAAGGGTGCAGATATTCTTGGATCACACAACCAAAAATACTGGACTTAATTACTGGAACTTTTCTTTGGATCCTGTGGAAAAAGCTGCCTGTCAGAGTACCTGAGGAAGGGAGAGGGAGGGTTAGGGGAGAGAGAAAGGCGGGAAGATAGAGGGAGAGAGAGAGAGAGCGAGAGAGAGAGAGAGAGAGAGAGAGAGAGAGAAGAAGAAGGTGGAAGAGAAAAGAGGGAGAGACAACAGAATAGGGAGGAGAGAAAAGTAGCAAAAAGAGAGAGTGGGGCGAGAGCTCAGTAGAAGGGGAAGTGGGATGGACGGAGGATAAAGAAATAGAGAGAGAGGGAGGGAAGGAGAGGGTGGAGGGAGGGAAGAGGGGCAGAGAGAGAGGAGAGAAGGAGGGGAGGAAATGAGGAAAGGAAGGGGAGGCAGAGGGGGTGAGGAGGACGGGGCGGGAGGAAGATGGAGGGAGGTGCAGGAAGGGAGGCAAGAGCAGGGGAGAAGGAGAGAGGGGCAGGGGGAGGAGGTTGGGAGGAGTAAGATGGAAAGGGAGAGGTGAGGGAGGGAGGGGAGAAGGGGTTAGAGGAGAGTAAAAGCTGAGAAAGGGGGAAGCATAGAGAGGGGTAGAGAATTAGGGAGAGAGATAGAGGCGGGAAGGAAAAGGGGGAAAGAGAACAAATCAGCAGGCGCGAGTTTGGAAGCAAACAAAGAAGAGAAAAACATAAATGTCCAAGTAGCCAGTGTGTGTGGAGAGAGCAAAGGACCAAGGCAGCACAGATCAGTAAGAGTTGGTGTGATAGAAGGGGGAAGGAGGAAAAGTGAGGGACAATACCAAGAAGGAAAGAAGGAGAAATGTGAGATGAAGGGCAAAGACTTCATAAAGAAGCCTGGGGTGGGGGTGGGGGTGGGGGGGGGGGGGGAGAGAGATGGATAGAGAGAGAGAAGGGGGGGGGGAGGGGAAGGGAGACAGCAAGAAAGGTAAAGAGAAAAGAAGAACAAACTATATCGAAATGCAAAGGGAGAGAGTGAGCGCAAAGAAAGGCCATTTGCCCAACAGCTCTGTGCTAGTGTTCACTTGCCACACGAGGCCTTCCTGCCCTCCTGGTCTACTGACCCCTTCCATCACAAGAACAAGGCCGTGGGAGAGACAAGCACAAGAATGAAAGAGAGAGGGAGAGACAAGGAATGTGTGTGTTTGTGTGTACGTGTGTGTGTGTACACGTATGTGTGAGTATATGTGTATGCGTGTGAATATATGTACAGGTGTGTGTATGTGTATGTGTGTGTATATGTGTACATGTATATGTGTACATATGTGTGTGTGCATGTACATGTACATGTGCGTATACATGTATGTGTGTGTATATGTGTACATGCGTGTGTATACACGTATGTGTGAGTATATGTGTATATGTGTGAATATATGTACAGGTGAATGTGTATGTATATGTGTGGGTATATGTGTACATGTATATGTGTACATATGTGTGTGTGCATGTACATGTGTATACAGGTACATGTGCGTATACATGTACGTGTATGTATGTGTGTGTATATGTGTACATGTATATGTGTACATATGTGTGTGTGCATGTACATGTACATGTGCGTATACATGTACGTGTGTGTATGTGTGTGTATATGTGTACGTGTGTGTGGGAGAGAGACGGAGAGAGAGCAGACGGACAGCCAGAGCAAGAGAGATGGAAGAGAACAGGAGAACAAGAGAAAGAGAGCGATAGAGAGAACGTGAATGCACGTGAGGGAGCGAGAACGCAGACGAGAAAAAGAGAGAGAAAGGGAACCAGCAAGACGGAGAATGAGAGGCAGAGCAAGAGAAAGGGAGTCTGAGAGAATGAGAGAAAAAGGGGAGCAAGAGAGAGAACAAAAGAGAGAATTAAGAACAGGAGAAAAAGAGCAAGAGCGAAGCTGAGAGACTGTGGGACTGGGAAAGGGGCAGATTGATGAAGGGACATGCCCTGCAAGTCCAAGATATTCAGTCCTGCCAGTGAGGCTGTAAATGTCTGCCTCTTGTCAGAGTCACTGAACCCTTCCTTCCAACACTCTGACATCTCAGAATCCCACTGAGTTGCAGAAAAGCCGGTTTTGTTTTATGAACTTGAACAGTCTGCAGAGTAATTTAAGAAAACATTGTTAGCCTGTGTTTGGTCTAAAAGCCTGACTAATTTGAGTAATCTGATCTGATTTGAGATGTGGGAATTATGAGATGTGGATTGGGAGGTTAAACTGCCTGTGAACAGTCCATTTCATCTGAAGAGCATAAGAAATGGAAGCAGCAGAAATCCTTAAAAGTCTGCTTCTCATTCAATAAAACCTAAACCTCCAGCCCCATAACACTAGCTTCAGTCCAAGCTCTCAATAGCTTTGAATAAACACGATATTCACTGCCTTTTGCAGTATTCCAATGATTAAGAACCCCCTGAATAAAGAAACATCTCCCTCAGGTCAAAAAAGGCTGATCCCCTTATCTTGAGAGAGACACACGAGACTGCAGATGCTGGAATCGGGAGCAGCGCACGAAGTGCTGGAGAGCCTCAGCGGGTCAGGCAGCATCTATGGAGGGAGATGGACAGTTGATGTTTCAGGATGAGACCCTTCATTTGGACTGGAAAGAAAGAGGGGAGATCGCCAGTATAAAAAGGTGGGGGGAAGCGGTGGAGCAAGAGCTGACGCGTGATAGGTGGATCCAGGTGAGGTGGGGGGGGGGGTGGGGTGAGGTGATAGGCAGGTGAGGGGGCGAGGGGGAAGGTAGGAATGCTGTCAGAAATTGGGAGGTGATGGGTGGAGGTGACAAAGGGGCTGAAGATGATGGAATCTGATGGGACAGGACGGTGGACCATGGAATAAAGGGAGGGGGGTGGGGAGGGGAACCAGTGGGAGGAGTGTGTGGGTGAGGGGCAGATGAAGAGGGTGGGGGAGGGGAAAGAGAGAGGGTGATGGGGGGAGCAGGTGGATCAGGACGAGCGAGAAAAGAAAAAAAGGGGAAAAGAGACAGAGGGGGACTGGTGACCAGAAGTTCGAGAATTCAGTGTTTATGCCGCCGGGTAGGACACTGCCCAGGCAGAATGTGAGTATTGCAAGTATTGGTTTATTATTGTCACTTGTACTGAGGTACAGTGAAAAACTTGTCTTGCATACCGTTCGTACAGATCAATTCGTTACACAGTGCATTGAGGTAGTACAGGTAAAAACAATAACGGAATACAGAGTAAAGTGTCACAGCTACAGAGGAAGTGCAGTGCAGGTAGACAATAAGGTGCAAGGTCACAACAAAGTAGATTAGTACTGGTATTGGTATTGGTTTATTATTGTCACTTGTACCGAGGTACAGTGAAAAACTTGTCTTGCATACTGATCGTACAGGTCAATTCATTACACAGTGCAATTACATTGAGTTAGTACAGAGTGCATTGATGTAGTACAGGCAAAAACAATAACAGAATACAGAGTAAAGTGTCACAGCTACAGAGAAAGTGCAGTGCAATAAGGTGCAAGGTCACAACAAGGTAGCTCATGAGGTCAGAGTCCATCTCATCGTATAAGGGAACCGTTCAATAGTCTTATCACAGTGGGGTAGAAGCTGTCCTTAAGTCTGGTGGTACGTGCCCTCAGGCTCCTGTATCTTCTGTCTGATGACAGAGCATGAGGGGCTGCTCCTCTAATTTGTGCTTTGCTTCAACCTGGCAGTGGAGGAGGCCGTGGGCAGACGTGTTGGCGTAGGAATGGGAAGTGGAATTAAAGTGGATGAAGAGAAGACGCTTGGTGAAGACTCTGTCACCAGTTAGAGAGAAACCCTTTGGAATGTGGAGACAACCCAATCCTCTGTCTGAGCTGTCTCTGAAGAAAGGACTGAAAGGGGCATAGAATGTTCTTAAAACCTTACAGCACAGGCAGAGGCCATTCAGCCCAACCTGTCTGTGCTAGTTTTGTGAAATATACCTCCAAGTGGTCCTACTCACTTTGCTCTTCTCCTGAAGCCCTGAAAATGTATTCTCTTTCCAATTCTTTTTAGGATTACTATTGAATCTGCACTTACACCATTCCAAGCAGTGGATTGCAGCTCATAATAACCTAAGAGTTCTCCTTCACTCTAGTTATGTTGCCGATGATCTAAAATCTGTAGCTTTCAACCTCAAATCAATAGTAGTTGTTTCTCCTTGTTTATTCAATCAAAACATGAGAGTTTGCTGTTCTGTTAATGTTGCACACCAGGCTCAGGGACAGCTTCTATCCCGCTGTTATAAGACTATTGAACAGACCTCTTGTATGATAAGGTGGACTCTTGACCTCACAATCTACCTCATCATGGCCTTGCACCTTATTGTCTACCTGCACTGCACTCTGTCTGTAATTGTAACACTTTATTCTGCATTCTGTTATTGCTTTTCCTTTTATATTACCTCAATGCACTGTTGTAATGAAATGATCTGTATGGACAGTATGCAAGACAAGTTTTTCACTGAACCTCGGTACATGTGACAATAATAAACCAATTTACCAATTCACCAAATAACTCAATAACTGAGTGCCACTAGCCATCAAGGGGAGAGAATTCCAAAGGTTCATAACCCCCTCGAGGTAAGAAATTTCCCCTCATCTCAGTCCTCAATGGCCGACCCCATCTCCTGAGGTTGTGTCCTCTTGCTCTGCATCCAACAACAGAGAAACCATCCACTCAGTGTCTCCGCCTGTCCAGCATCTACACCGCTGTTATAAGACTGTTGAACGGACCTCTTGTATGATAAGATGGACTCTTGCCCTCACAATCTACCTCCTTATGGCTTTGCACCTTATTGTCTGCCTGCACTGCACTTTCTTTGTAACCATAACACTATATTCTGCATCCTGTTATTGTTTTTCCCTCGTACTACCTCGATGCGCTGATGTGATGAAATGATCTGTATGGATGGCATGCAAAACAAAGTTTCTCACTGAACCTCGGTACATGTGACAATAATAAACCAATTGCCATTTAGCAGTTTATACACTGGTACCCCACTTAACACAACCCCACAAAGCAGTGATTCCTTAGGGAACACATGACCCTCCAGTCTAAGCACTGTACAGGTGCGCAACCTCTCAGACGGTGAAAAAGACTATGAGCTGTTGTGCCAGGGAACTGGCATGAATCTTTGCCCTCTGTTGGCATTGCCACAGCAATAAGTCTCTCCACGGCTTGGTGTGGAGAGGCAACATGCGAGGGCTGGTATTGGACGGACAGGGGTGAGGGGTGTGGCAGTTCTGTGCTGAGGTGTAGGGCTCAGCGGTTGCACATCGACCAGCACAGTGAATGTGCACCGTGATTGGGGGGCTGGCAGTGCCATAGAGAAACCCCTGGGTTGGTGAGAGCTGTACAGCAGAACCAAGAGGGGATGAGAGCAGCTCCCATCACACCAAAGAGGTGGTGGCGAGAGGGACCGTGGGATCTGGATGGTCTGTCAACACATGAAGCAGGTGGTGTCAGTCCCCAGCACACTGACTACGCCACCAGGTTCAAGAAACAGCTACTTCCCTTCAAACATTCGGTTCCTGAACCAAACTGCACAACCCTAATCACTACCTCAGTATAGCAACACTATGACCACTTTGCTCTTTTTTGTTCTAATTGTATTTATTCTTGTAAAAATTGTGTATAATTTCTGTTTAAGTTATGGTTTTCTTGTGAATGCTGCTTATCTGATGCTCTGTTCCTGTGATGCTGCTGCAAGTAAGTTTTTCGTGGCACCTGTGCATACAAGGACTTGTGCAGATGACAATAAACTTGACTTTGACTTTGAGGAGCTGAGTTCTGTGTAGAAGCCTCTCATACGCTTGAAGTTTGTATCATCTGGATACCAGGAGGCTGCAGGAATGGCAATGGCACGGTACTGCAGTGGTTAGCATAATGCTTTACAGAGCCAGCAACCTGGGTTCAAATCTAGCCACTGTCTGTAAGGAGTTTGTACGTTCTACCCATGTCTGCGTGGGTTTCCACCGGGTGCTCCAGTTTCCTCCCACATTCCAAAGACCTACAGGTTAGGAAGTTGTGGGCGTGCTACGTTGGTGCCGGAAGCGCGGCGCCACTTGCGGGCTGCCCCCAGAACATTACGCAAAAAGATGCATTTCACTGTCTGTTTCGATGTACATGTGACTAATAAAGATATCTTATACACAGAGCGTGTTAACCAAGGTATTGGACCAATAACACTAATACACAGAGTCAGCGACACTATGAATGTAAAGAAAGCCATGCACTGTTTTATTTTGTATTTCTCGCATATATTTTTATGAATAAAGTTTATTTTTGAAGTAAGGAAAGGTGTAGCCCTGAGCCCCCACATGTGAGCCGTGAGTGGCCATTTACCCTGTCCTGCCCCAACACTCAGCGGACCCTCTCCACACTGAGCCGTGGGCCCATCATTGCTGTGTCAGCGTGAGTGGGGAGGCAGGGATTCACTCCAGGTTCCCAGCACCAGCATCCCAGTGCAGCAGCACTGTCAATGACACATCCCTTGATATATAATGACCCTGACCCCCAGGAGTGCAATCAAATCCAATACATTCCTAGGAATGTACACTGAGCACCAAACAAAGTGTAAATCAGGGAAGGATCTGGCACACTCTTAGTCCCAGTGGTTCAAACAACTCCATTAGCACTGTGCCCTGTAGTCAAGTCAAGTCAAGTTTACTGTCATGTGCACAAGTGCAGTGAAGTACAGGTACAATGAAAAACTTGCTTGCAGCAGCACCACAGACAGCACACAGAATGTAAATTATACAAGACAGTGAACAAAAAAGGACTGCACAAAATAAGACATCAGTACAAAAAAAACGCAATCAGAAACAAGTCCATGGTAGTGCAAGAGTGGTCCATAGTGTTCCACTGTTGAGATAGGGTTAGAGTTGTGCAGGTCAGTTCAAGAACCCGATGGTGGCAGGGAAGTAACTGTTCCTGAACCTGGCGGTGTGGAACTTCAGGCTTCTGTACCTCCTGCCCGACGGACAATAGGATATGCAATGGATTGGAGGGAGAGAGCTAATCCCCCTGCAGTTTGGGAGCAAAAGCAATTAGTGGGGGACGTTATGTACAGACTTCCAATCTGGCAGCTCAGGTGACAGGGAAGTAGAAGCAGCTCACTGCACACACTGTCATAGAATCAGAAAAATGCACCCCTGGGTGCTGCACTCCAGATGTTGCACCCCAGATGCTGCACCCCGGATGCTGCAGTCCAGATGTTGCACCCCAGAGGCTACACATGAAAATGCTGCATCCCTTTGATGTTACAACCCAAGATATTGCATCCTGAGATCCTATATATTGCATCCCAGATGTAACGCTCCTAGAGCTTGCATTCCAGATGTTGAAGCCTAGTTGTTGTTCCTTCCCAGTTGTTACACCCCTTATGTTGTAGAACAGGTGTTGAACCCCAGATGTTGTATCTCAAATGTTACAATCCAGTGGTTGTACTCCCACATAATGTATCTAAAATGTTCCACCACAGATGTTGCACTCCTGGTTCTTGAATATCCAGATGTTGCACCCCTCTGTGCTGTTCCCCGGCAAGCCACACACATTGGATCAGGTGCAAAAAGGTTCAAGATAATTTTTCTAAAATGAAGTAGATTTATTTATTCATCTAAAATGAAGCCATTTATTTATTTATTTGTAACTTATAATAATTTTTATGTCTTTGCGCTGTACTGCTGCTGCAAAACAACAGATTTCACGACCTATGTCAGTGATAATGAACCTGATTCTGGTTCTAGATTCGCGAAAAGCTTGTTTCTCTATTTCAAAGGCATGTCGATAACAATGTTTTATCTCGATGGATATCTAACCCACAGCACCGGTCGTGGTTCTAGCTATGCATGACTGACCTCCAACATGTTGAAGACTTTCATTGCTTTTATGAGAGATGAACTGAAATGCCCTGTGCTGAATCTATCCCGCATTCTTCCTTCTGACTTCATGCTAAAGTAAGTGCCAGATCTCTGATTCATCCCTGTGGTTTGATGGTATGGGAAACTTTGAAGAGAACACACAAACTTCTTAACCTTCTGGGGAACGACTCTCTGAGGCAGACTGCTGAGAGTAACTTCTGGTCTAATCCCTGTGTCAGAAATCTCTCCTTTGCTGTTTCCTCCCCTAGAAATTTTTTGCACTCACTCCTTCTGCAGAGAAGTGCTCTGAAGACCAGCCTGCACCTGTGAGTCTCAGCTCCCTGAGTGAGTAAGAGACAGTGAGGTAGAGCGATGTATGAAGCAGTATTACATGGATACAGTGATGGACTCTGTGATTGGGTCATGCTGGCATAATAAGATAAGATATCTTTATTAGTCACATGTACATCGAAACACACAGTGAAATGCACCTTTTGCGTAGAGTGTTCTGGGGACAGCCCGCAAGTGTCGCCACGCTTCCGGCGCCAACATAGCATGCCCACGACTACCTAACCCCTATGTCTTTGGAATGTGGGAGGAAACCGGAGCACCCGGAGGAAACCCACACAGACACGGGGAGAACGTACAAACTCCTTACAGACAGTGGCCGGAATTGAACCTGGGTCACTGGCGCTGCAATAGCGTTACGCTACTGGACTAGAATCCAGAGACACAGTGGTGCAGCTAGTAGAGCTGCTACCTCATAGCTGTGGGTTCTATCCTGACCTCTGGTGCTGTCTGTGTGGAATTTATATGTTCTCCCTGTGATGGTGTGGGTTTCCTCCAGGTCCTCTGGTTTCCTCCCAAGTCCCAAAGGTTGGTTGGATTAATTGGCCACTGCAAATTGTCCCTAGTGCTGAGGTAAGTGGTAGAATCTGGGTGGGGTGGGGTTGATGGGAAATACAGTGAGAATAAAATGGGATTTGCAAAGGATTAGTGTAAATGGGTGGTTGAAGGTTGGTGTGTCTTCGATGGGCTGAAGGGCCTGTTTCCGTGCTAGATGACTCTATGAATCTAGGCCTAGACAAATGATCTGGATTCAAATCCCCACATGACACCTTTGGTAGTTTAAGTTCAGTTCACTTGCTAAATCTGGAATTAAAGACAAGTGTCAGGAATGGGATAGACAAATCATTGGAAAAACCTGTCCGATTCATTGATGTCCATAAGGGAAGAGAATATTCCACCGCAAACCGGTCTGACTGATAATGCTGCCTGACCCGCTGAGTTTCTCCAGCAGTTTTTTTATTGCTCTGCAGCCTCTTGTATTTCTGCCAATGTGATTGACTCTCAACCATCGCCTACGGAGTCTAGCAAGACAGTTCAGGGACATAATGGTAGGGCAACAAATGCTGGTGTAACCAGGGACCTCCATACCCGAAGAATGAATGTTAAGAAATGAGGAAGAATTGTTCCCAGGATATGGATAATGAGAACAACACTGGAAGTTTATTCTGGTTGTCTTGTTTACAACTGAGTGACTTGCTTCCCTTTCGTATTTATTCTATTGATTTATTTATTCTATTTTTATAGGTAAAATAAATTCCTATGATTTTATTCACATCCAGCAGTGAAAGAGTTTTATTCCAACTCTGGAGGTTTATACCAAGCAAGTGGGAGTAGGGTGGGGTGATGCTCAGATGTTATGGCTTTTCACCCATCTGTGGGAGCTTTTGCAGTAGGTTCTGGGGTTAATGGCCAACTTTGGAGGTTTACACACCCAACTCTGGGGGTTTCTACCCAATTTGGAGGGGGGGAAAAGGGCGTTAGCTCTCTGATTTGGGGTTTTTTACACCTGACAGTGGAGGATTCATATTCAGGTTTGGTGTTTCATTCACTTGGATTTGGAGGTTTTACAATCAACTATGAGGAGATTTATACGCAGCTATGATGGAGGTTATACGTAAAGCTTTAGAAGTTTATATATCCAGTTACGGGAATGTTTATACGAGGCATTTGGGGCTTATTCACTCAGTTCTGTAGAGTTTATACTCAGCATTATGTGAACATAAGAAATAGATTCTGTAGGAGACCATTTGGCCCATCTTGCCTGTTCTGCCATTAGAGTCATTGAGTCATATAGAACAGAAGCAGGTCCTTCAGCTCAACTCGTCCGTGCTGACCAAGATGTCTTCCTGAGCGGTTCCCATTTGCCTGCATTGGTAGATCACAATGAACCTTTTACCTCAGCAACACTTTGCTGCACCAATCCCCTATCTTTTGCTTCCCTCAATATCTAATAATTTATCAGTTTCTCTCTTGAATGTACTCAGTGACTGAGCCTCCGTTGCCCTCTTGGATAGGGGATTCCAAAATTTCCCCGACCCTCTGGGAAAAAGAAGTTTCTTCTCATCTCAGTCCTGAGACAATGATCTCCAGAGAAACATCACTCCATTATCTAGTCCGTGAAGCCTTGTAAAAACTTTATATATTTCAATGAAAATTCCATTCATTCTTCTAAACATAGGAGAGTTTGACCTCTCCTTGAAGGAGAAACCTCCCATCCCAGGAATAAATCTGGTGACGCTTTGTTACACTCACTCAAATGCAAGTGTATCCTTCCTTAGGATTGGCGCACGGTATTCCAGGTGCAATCTCACCAGGGCCCTGTATAATAGCAGTTCGGAGACACAAGAGACTGCAGATTCTGAAATCTGGACCAACAAACAAAATGCTGGAGGGACTTAATGGTTCAGGCAGCATCTGTGGGGGGAAATGGACAGTCCATTTTCCTCTACAGATGCTGGCTGACCTGCCGAGTTCCTCCAGCAGTTTGTATTATTGCACTTTATTCTTGTATTCAAAACTTCTTGAAATAAAGGATAACATGCCATTGCCTTCCTTTTTGTTTGTCGTACCTACATGTTACCTTTCACAGATCCACGTGCAATGTAATGGGGCAACCAGGATTGCACAGCAATGGCACCTATGTCCCTCAAAACACAAACTCGCTCACTGTTTATAAATGACTAAACTTTTCCACTTTTTCTTGGATGAACTCAAATTTTTTCACATTAAAGTTCATCTTCTATGTTTCTCCCTTTCCATTGGTATTGGTATTGGTTTATTATTGTCATTTGTACCGAGGTACAGTGAAAAACTTGTCTTATATACTGATCATACAGGTCTATTCATTACACAGTGCAGTTACATTGAGTTAGTACAGAGTGCATTGATGTAGTACATGTAAAAACAATAACAGTAAAGAGTAAAGTGTCACAGCTACAGAGAAAGTGCAGTGCAATAAGGTGCAAGGTCACAACAAGGTAGATCGTGAGGTCAGAGTCCATCTCATTGTATAAGGGAACTGTTCAATAGTCTTACCACAGTGGGGTAGAAGCTGTCCTTAAGTCTGGTGGTACGTGTCCTCAGGCTCCTGTATCTTCTACCTGATGGGAGAGGAGAGAAGAGAGAATGACCCTGGTGGGTGGGGTCTTTGATTATGCTGGCTGCTTCACCAAGACAGCGAGAGGTAAAGACAGAACAGCGAGAGGTTATATCCTCCTGAAGCCTCTCTGCATTCTCCTCACCATGACCCAGCTTTGTGCCATCATCAAACTTGGATATATTATACCTGATCCCCTCATCCAAATCAATTATATGGATTGTCAACGGCTGGGGCCCCAGCACTGATCCCTACGGCACCCCACTAACAGACCCACAAATGACCCACCCAGCTCTTGGGAGTTTATACCCAATGAGAGGGTAAGTGCACCAGACACTTGGGGTTATGCAAATGTTTCACGCAACTGTTCATTGAAAATCCAGCATTCTGTGCTGTCTGAGACCTGTGACAACTCGGCTTTGTAACATCATCAATGCCTTCTGGATATCAAGGAGGTAATCACCTCAAAAGTCTCGTTCAGAGCACGAACAGACTAGCACATAGTCTGGCATGAGATCACACTCAGCTTCCTGATTAACATCTGTGAACAATTCAAGGATCTTGTGTGGTACCAGCCTCTTCCAGTGGCACTCCTGTGTGGTCCAAGATTAACATGGCCATAGAACTTCCAAATAGACTTGTTCCTTCTGAGAAATGTAATGCAAAACTTTCTTCCTGGTTTCAAATTGAACAGAAGCAACTTGAAAGACAAATGTACCTGGCTATTCAAGGAGGGTGTACACATAAGTGCTGGGAAAGCTAACCTTTAAACTTGCTGGGCCCGCAGGGGTCAGGTTGTCCACTGGATTCTTGTTTTGGTACCAAGAGAGCTACACGTCACAGGAAATCAAACCTGCCACTGGCAGTGGGCATTGCAACTGTGAAAAAATTCTTGTTTGATAAAGGGTCTTTGACCTGAAACATTAACTCAGTTTCTCCCTCCACAGATGCTGCCCGACCTGCTGAGTGTTTTCAGCATTTTCTGTTTCTAATTTTCCTCTCAATCCCCTTTGTCCCATTTGCTCAAAGTTCTAAATGTACCTTTGAACCATCTGCCGATGGGAACAGCTTTGCTTGATCCAAGCCATCGTGATCTGGTCCACCTCTACCAACCTTCTTAGCTCCAAGGACAACCCCAGCTTCCCAGTCTAACCTCCCCCCTGCACTGCTGAGAGAGTGCTGCATTGCCTTTTGGGTGAGGTTAAACCGAAGCCCTTCATGCCCTCTTGGGGCAGCGGGGTGGTGGGCAGGAGGACCCAGGGCCAAACTTGAATGAAGCACAGGCTGAACCCTCTCCAGTGTTCAGGCCAGTATATTTCCCACAACCAACATCACAAATGTGAATGATCTGCCCATGTATGTGGGATCCTGCTGTGTGCAAAATTAGCTGCTGCACCTCCTTCAGTCCAGAAGGTACAGCATTGGTAACAAAGCACATGGAATTGGTAAAAGCTACTTTAGAATTCCAGGTCTTTCTCCCCAAAACTGCAGGAGATCTTTGCCTTTGCTGCAGGAACAGGAAGATAGGGCCCAACGCCTCCTGGGAGCAGACAAAGCGGACAGCGTGGATAACTGCCAGTGTTGAATGCCATTCAAAGGACACCGCTGCAGCCAATTAGAATGGAGGCTAATTGGGGAGGTCAAGAAACTCCATGACAATTGAAACTGACAGCTCTGAATGTGAACAAGCTTGGGGAGTTGAATGCAGCTTCGGTTGATTGGAAACAGGAATGTCATGGTGTGATGTCTTTGACAGGTGATAATCATCACCTTTAAGGATGCATCATGCCAGGGATGACTTTGTAAAAACCGAGATCTCCACACTGCGCTAGTTACTGCCTCTTAAAAAGGCGTGAGTCTTTCACACAGACGGCATGTTACAAGTCATGCAATCAATGTCTGCAATTAAATGCAGTTTAACTCCCTGTTCTCTCGATATCAACCCCCACTCCCTTCTTTACTTAAAGCCCCCATTTGCTTCTTAATGCCCTCATCCCCTCCTTCTCAAAAACCCCTATCTCATTCTCCTTCAATGGATAAAGTCCACTGTACTTCAGAATCAGAATCAGGTTTATTATCACTGTCTTATATGATGCGAAATGTGTTGTTTTGTGGCAGCAGTACAGCGCAAGACATAAAATGACTATAAATTACAAAATAAATAACTAGTGCGAAAATAGCGAGGTAGTGTTCATGGGTTCAGGAATGTAATAGCGGAGGGGAAGAAGCTGTTCCTGAATCACTGAGTGTGGGTCTTCAATGGGTATGTGTGGGTACTTTCCTTTATATTAAAAGCCCCCATTCTTTCCCAATGTACAGGCCCCACTCCTTCTCTCTATTTAAAGGACCCGCCTTGTGCTACCCACCCTCCTTCTCCACACCCCTTTTTCCACATAAGTTAACTCTTCACGTGCTGCTGTTGCTTCACTTTTGCCTGGGTTCGGGGAGCTAAATATCCAATCGCAGTGATCCCGTTGCCTCATGCACAGCCCTCTGCCACCCTCGCACACACACCACTACCAAATCCCACCATGTCATGGATACATCTGTTTATTAGAATGGGATATCAGGATTATTCGGCAGACATGTTAAGCAGACATTGTCAGGATTATCCCTTAAAGCCTGCTCTGAAAAGGGGGTTGGTAACGTTCGTTCTCTGTCTATTTAATCAAATTATCTGCAAGTTACACATATATTTTAAGCTTCTCATTTCAAATCAGCACGAGAGGCATTTCTGAAGAGAAAAATCAAAATTCAAGTCAGCATCTGTAATTGAACTCAACCTTACCTCTTCCCATCAGTGTTATGAAGGGTGAATCACATTTGGCATTTTATTTTAAATGGCTTTTTTCTTTTCTTATTAAATTAAAACCATGCTTTGTTTGTAAAGCCAAGATATGGAAAACCTCTAGCCTGGGGAGCTTAATTCGTGGAATGCCAAAGATGTCAAGAATGACCAGGATGGAAATGAACTGCATCTGACCTTGCAATGACCTCCACAAAACGTTCCTCCAGAGCCATTAGGGATCACGTTCGTGAGACACTCGTTCCGCACTTGCCTGCATTAGGTCATTCACCTTATTGTCAGTTGGTTCGGACCGCAGTGTTCTGCCTCTGAGACAGCACACTTGGGTTTGAATCCCATTCCGGGGACTTGTGTACAAAGACTGGGCTGATGCTGTGAAGCACTGAGGGAATGCTGCTCTGTCAGAAGTGCAGCATGGTTAAGGGTGGCACAATGGTGCATCCAGAAGAGCCGCTGCTTCACAGCTCCAGTGACGTGAGTTCAACCCTGACCTCGGGTGCTGTCTGCGTGGAGTTTGCTTGTGCTCCCTGTGATCGTGTGGGTTTCCTCCGGGTGCTCCGGTTTCCCCCCACATCCCAAAAACATGCTTGACCACTGTAAATTACCCCTAGTGTGTAGACAAGTGGTAGAATGTGGTGGGGGGGGTGTTGATGGAATGTGGGGAGAACAGAAAAGGATTAGAATAGGGTGCTTGATGGTCAGCACAGACACAGTGGGCTGAAGGGCCTGTTTCCGTGCTGTTTGTGGTACCGTTTGGAAGTGTTAAGGTCCCTTGACAGCAGACGAGTCCTTCCTAGTGAACCGGTCAAAGCTTCTCCCATCCCAAGCGAGTGGCCCATTGGTTTGTTCGTGTTTGGCTTCTGGGATCTTGCTGTGCAAAACATGCCACAATACTCGCTTATAAAACAAAAATTACACATCAGAGGCAGTGGAGCAGACCGGGGGTCCCATGAAGATGTATTAAGATGTCACAGAAATGCAAGTTTGCCCTTTCTATTGATTTAATTTACAGAACAAATATTTTTTGATTCATTGCAATTATCTCCGTTACCATCATAGTCCGAATTAGCCCATGGTGATTCTTTTATTTCAGTCACACCCCGATTGTTAATAGTTGTTAATTCCATTGCAATTAACATTTCATTCATGACAATTAGCATTTTTAATCTTATCACAATGAATTATCTATTTCCAGCCAAGATCTGCTGCTTTATGAGTGACAGGCTTTGCGTTCTGTACCGAGATGTTTGGAAAGGATTTGTTATGAAAGAGGTGATGGGCATTTTTAACAAATAGGTTGCAGGCATAAGTCTGAGGCTGGCAGGTATCAACAAGTGCTGGAGGTGGGGGAAGAAAGGACTTCAGGGGAGAGCTCAAAGAAATAGTGCAGGTAGTAATGGGCAGGCATGATAGTTAACGGGCAGGCTCGGTAGTGTAGCGGTTAGCGTAACGCTATTACAGCGCCAGCGATCTGGGTTCAATTCCAGCCACTGTCTGTAAGGAGTTCGTACGTTCTCCCCGTGTCTGCGTGGGTTTCCTCCGGGTGCTCCGGTTTCCTCCCACATTCCAAAGACGTACGGGTTAGGAAGTTGCGGGCGTGCTGTGTTGGCGCCAGAAGCGTGGCGACACTTGCGGGCTGCCTCCCAGAACACTCTACGCAAAAGATGCATTTCACTGTGTGTTTCGATATACATGTGACTAATAAAGAAATCTTATCTTATCTCATTATGAACAACCTCCTGAAAGAGAGAAGGAGTATTGAGTTCAAGAGCCGCGAGGTAATGTTGCAGCTCTATAGAACTCTGGTCAGACCACACTTGGAGTATTGTGTTCAGTTCTGGTTGCCTCATTATAGGAAGGATGTGGAAGCTTTAGAGAGGGTGCAGAGGGGATTTACCAGGATGTTGCCTGGAGTGGAGAGCATGTCTTATGAGGATAGGTTGAGTGAGCTAGGGGTTTTCTCTTTGGAGAGAAGGAGAATGAGAGATGACTTGATAGAGGTGTACAAGATGATAAGAGGCATAGATCGAGTGGACAGTCAGAGACTTTTTCCCAGGGCGACAATGGTTAACAAGAAGGGACATAGTTTTAAGGTGACTGGAGGAAGGTATAAGGGGGATGTCAGAGGTAAGTTTTTACACAGAGAGTGGTGGGTGTGTGGAATGCACTGCCTGCAGAGGTTGTGGGGGCAGATACATTAGGGACATAAGAGACTCTTAGATAGCCACACGAATAATAGAAAAATAGAGGGCTATGTGGGAGGGAAGGGTTAGATAGATCTTAGAGCAAGATTAAATGTCAGCACAACATTGTGGGCCGAAGGGCCTGTACTGTGCTGTAATGTTCTATGTTCTAACTACAACCATCTTCCTTTGTGCAAGGTATGATCCCAGCCATTGGAATTTTCTTTGATGCCCATGGACTTCACAAAAGCAATGCTTTGATATAAAAGCCATTCTTTGGTCAAAATAAGGACACACAGTCAGTGGGTATTCTTTTCCTGCCTTCAAGCCCTTGCCCTAACATTTAGAATCTCTCAAACAATTGACATGTTCCTGCTCATTAGGATGGAAAATGAACACTTTAATCGTTATCGGAAGCTGTTTGGAAAACGGTCTGTATTGAATCAGGGAGAGCAGGGGCTGTTAATGACTTGGTTACAGCAATGCTCCGGTCCCACTTTGATACTGGAGTGTCAGTAAAAGTGGGACACAACCTCATGCTGTCATTGATTTCATGTTCATTGTGGTAGAGAGGGGAAATAAAACTGAGACAAACTGAGGGAATTATTGACAGCTGGGACTTGTTACTGAACTCTGTAAAACCGACACACAAACTGTTAGCAGCATCTTCTGCCCACTTTAAGTTTTTAGCACACTTGCAATTCAATAACAAAACTATAAAAATATTAGCACCACTTGTGATCAACAACAAAAAACCAACTTGCATTTATGTAGTAACACACAAAATGCCGGAGGAACTCAGCCAGTCGGGCGGGTATGGATAGTCCATGTTTCAGGATTGAGACCCTTCATCAGGACTGGAAAGAAAGAGGGGAGGAGCTGGTATAAAAAGGTGGGGGAAGGGGTGGAGCATTGGAGCAAGGGCTGGCGGGTGATAGGTGGATCCAGGTGAGAAGGGGATGATAGGCGCTGAGGGAGGCAGAGAGTGGGAATGTAAGAAGCCGGGAAGTGATAGGTGGAAGTGACAAAGGGCTGAAGAAGATGGCACAGAGAGGTAAGGGTAGCGCGTCGAATACAGAAGGAGAAGCAGTCAATGGAGCATAAATATCTGGGATCCTTATACACCTTCCTTACTGATCAGATTCCCACACTTGTCAAAGTCAAAGTCGAGTTTATTCTCACATGCACAAGTCCAAGTACTCACAGGTGCGGTGAAAAACTTACTCGCAGCAGCATCACAGGCACAGAGCATCAGATAAGCAGCATTCACAAGAAAAGTATAAATTAAACATAAATTATATGCAATTATTACAACACAATTAGAACAAAATAAAAGCGCATTTTAGTGCAAAGTGATCAAAGTGGTCATAGTGTTGCTACACTGTCGTGATTAGGGTTGTGCCGGTCGGTTCAAGAACCAAATGCTTGAAGGGAAGTAGCTGTTCCTGAACCTGGTGGTGCGGGACTTCAGGCTTCTGTACCTCCTGCCCGATGGTAGCTGCGAGAAGGTGGCATGGCCTGGATGGTGGGGATCTTTGGTGATGGATTTTGCCTCCTTGAGGCAGCGCCTCGTGTAGACACTACCGATGGTGGGGAGGGCCGTGCCTGTGACGTATTGGGCAAGAAGTGTCCACTACTCCCTGCAGCTTCTTATGTTCCTTTGTGTTCCTGCTTCTCTCCCTCCACGTTCACTCTCCCATCCTCCTTCCATCTTCCTTTATCTTTTGTGTGTGTCCATCTATCACTCACCCGCCTCTGTCTCCCAACTCCACTCCTTCTTCTCCTCCACCTGGCTCGATCTGGCCATCATTCTTCAACTCCCCTCCCCCCTCTCTCCCTTGGAACACCAATCACCTCATCAGGTCCCTGTGCCACCACTCCCCCCTCCTCTTTATACAGGCCATCTCCCCTCTCCATGCTCAGTCCTGATGTAGGGTTTCGACCTGAAACGTCGACAATTCCTTTCCACCCACGGATGCTGCTCGACCCGCTGAGTCCCTCCAGCAGGTTGTTTGTTGCTATCTCTTCCTCAATACCTCCTTCTGTTGTTGTGTTCTCAGCGTTTTGTTTGACAATTTCTCCTGTCTTAGGGCGATTCATTATGCTGAAGGTGTTATGTAAAACGTACAAGGAAGACTATCTTAATATGGACAATCATTCACTGACACAGTGCTGTCTAGAACATTAACCCGTTAACAGGTTGCGCACAAAGGAAGCAACACCAGAAGTTACATCAGCAGTCATTTTCTCCTTTTATTAGACTTGAATAAACTTTTACAAGTGAATGACTTGGCCTGACAGCCAGTAAGATAAGATTTCTTTATTAGTCACATGTACATCGAAACACACAGTGAAATGCATCTTTTGCGTAGAGTGTTCTGGGGGCAGCCCGCAAGTGTCGCCACGCTTCCACTGTGCCAACATAGCATGCTCACAACTTCCTAGCCCGTACGTCTTCGGAATGGGGGAGGAAACCGGAGCACCCGGAGTAAACCCACACAGTCACGGGGAGAACGTACAAACTCCTTACAGACGGCGGCTGGAATTGAACCCGGGTCGCTGGCGCTGTAATAGCGTTGAAGTTCAATGGAGTTCGGAAGGACAAGGGGGGATCTCATTGAAACCTACCAGATACTGAAAGGCCTGGATAGAGTGGACGTGGAGGGGATGTTTCCATCAGTAGGGGAGTCTAGGATCTGAGGGCACAGCCTCAGAGTAAAGGGACGTCCCTTTAAAATTGAGATGAGGAGGAATTTCTTTGGCCACAGGGCAGTAAATCTGGAATTCGTTGCCATGGAGGGCTGTGGAGTCCAAGTCATTGTGTGTATTTAAGGCAAAGTTTAGGTTCTGGATTGGTTCGGGGGTTAATGGTTATGGGGAGAAGGCAGGAGAATAGGGTTGAGGAAAAGAATCAGCCATGATTGAATGATGGAGCAGACTCGATGGGCTGAATGGCCTGATTCTGCTCCTATATCTTATGGTCTTATGGTCTTAAACACCTCCCTGTGAAAGGAAGAACAATGTCACCTCTGACATTCAGGTGGTTTATTGAATGTACTCATGAGGATGTTACTGGGACTGGAGGGCTTGAGTTATAAAGAGAGACTGGATAGGCTGGGATTTTTACCCTGGAGTGTAGGAGGCTGAGGGGTGATCTTACAGACGTTTATAAAATCATGAGGGGCATCGATAATGTGGATGGTGGCAGTCTTTTTCCCAGGGTAGGAGAGTCTGAAGCTAGAGGGCAGAGATTTAAGGTGAGAGGGGAAAGATCTAAAGGGGATGTGAGGGGCAAATTTTTCACTCAGAGGGTGGTGGGTATGTGGAACAAGCTGCCAGAGGAAGTGGTAGAGGTAGGTCCAATTACAATGTTTAAAAGGCATTCAGACAGGTACATGGATCGGAAGGGTTTAGAGGGATATGGGCCAAATGCAGGCAAATGGGACTACCTCACATAGGCAACTTGGTCAGCATGGACGAGTTGGGCCGAAGGGCCTGTTTCCGTGCTGTATGCCTCTATGACTCTATTGTTAATCCAAGAAATGGTATGTCTTGAAATGCACAAAGGTTATTTAACAAGTCATAGTAAAGATGTCTCAGGAAATTAAAAGAATGTAAAAAATTGGTAAATTGGTTTATTATTGTCACATGTACTGAGGTAGAGTGAAAAACTTGCCTTGCATACCGTTCGTACAGATCATTTCATTACAACAGTGCATTGAGGTATTACAAGGTAAAACAATAACAGAATGCAGAGTGAAGTGTCACAGTTACAGAGAAAGTGCAGGCAGACAATAAGGTGCAAGGTCGCAACAAGACAGATTGTGAGGTCAAGAGTCCATCTTATCGTACAGTGGAACCATTCAATAGTCTTATAACAGCGGGATAGAAGCTGTCCTTGAGCCTAGTCGTAAGCAAGCTTGGTCTAGTGGCTGAGTTCAACGATTTCAGATAATCAGCTATTGTAGCTTGTTGGTCCAACACCTAGAGTGTCTCTGCTCTCCCAGTATTCCAGATTTCACTCACCTCTTCCAATTTACACCTCCCTAACACCATTTGTTGTTCAATGGCCTTCCCCACCCTCCCTCAGTCTTCACCACCTCCCCTTCTGTCATTCAGTCTCCTCTGTTCTGCACTAGATCACAGACCTTTCTGAATCCCCACAACCAGTAACTTCCCCACCACACTACCCAACCCTCACCCTGACCACCACTCCCCTGCCCTCCACTCCAATTTCCTGCTTTTTTCCTTGCAACTTAAAACTTATTTTATCTGTAGCCTTCCCCATTACTAATGAAAGATCATCGGCTTGAAACTGTTTCAGAATTAGAATCAGATTTACTATCACTGACTCAGTGATACACGGTAGTGTAGCAGTTAGCGTAACACTATTACAACGTCAGCAACCCGGGTTCAATTCCCACTGCTGTCTGTAAGGAGCTTGTACGTTCTCCCCGTGTCTGCGTGGGTTTCCTCCGGGTGCTCCGGTTTCCTCCCACATTTCAAAGATGTACGGGTTAGGAAGTTATGGGCATGCTATGTTGGCGCCAGAAGCGTGGCGACACTTGCGGGCTGCCCCCAGAACACTCTACGCAGAAGATGCATTTCACTGTGTATTTCGATGTACATGTGACTATTAAAGACATCTTAACTTATATGATGTGAAATTTGTTGTTCTGTGGCAGCAGTACAGTGCAAAGACATAAAATTACTGTAAATTATGAAAATAAATAAAAGTGCAAAAATAACGAGGGAGTGTTCATGGGTTCATGGACAGTTCAGAAATCTGAAGGCAGAGGGGAAGAAGCTGTTACTGAATCATTGAGTGTGGGTCTTCAGGCTCCTGTATCTCCTCCCCGATGGGTAGTAACGAGAAGAGGGCATGTCCCGGGTGGTGAAGGTCCTTAGTGATGGATCCACAGATGCTGCCTGACCTGCTGAGTACTTTCTGCATGTTCTGTATTTACGTTAGATTTCCAGCTCCTATGAGATTTTGCTATTGGCCTATTTGTAGATCAGATTTGGCACAAATCATCTTAGAATGCCTATGGGACAACTGTAGGTTTCTGAATGCAGACAGTTAACCATGGTTAAGCCCCACATTGTGCATTGGTGCGGCAGGAACCTTGGAGTTAAATAATGAAAGGTGTTTACAATGGGAACAGTTTGTTCCGAACAGGAATTTTTGCAAGATCTTTACAAATTGAGTTTACGTGCTTCCCAGGGATATGGTGAAATTCAGGTCATATGATACTTACAGCTACACACAGTGAGCTTCCTGTAGCTCATTACTCTGAGTGTCTGGGGGTTTGACAGCGTTAGGGTATTACCTTCTCAACATTAGAACAAGAAGGGGTCACTTAGCCCCTGTTCCGCCAATCAATGAAGTTGTGGCTGATCTTGTCTCACCTTCATCTACTGGGTAACTAATGTATTGCTGGAAAAAACCATCTAGTTCACTAACGTTCCTTAGGGAACTAAAAGTACCATTCTTCTCCAGCCTGTTCTATGTACAACTCCAGATCCACCAATGTGGTTGACGCCAAATGGCCCAGCAGACTGTTCAGTTCAAGGTGCAGTTCAGGGTGGGGAAAATTGCTGGCCTTGTGAGCATTCCTGTATAAAGAAATTCTGAAATGCATAAGGTTGGGGAGGCCCTTATGCTTGAGATTCCCGCTGAGCTACACCTACCACACACAAAGAGGCCATTCAGCCCAGATACTTTGTGCTGGTGCTAAGGGATGTGAAAGATTGCACAACACAATTTTGAGAAGGAACAAGAAAACTGTAATCACTGTCTTGGTCAATGCTTATCCCTCAAACTGTATACCTCTGAAATGATCTAGTCGATATCACAATACAGTTTGTTGAAGCTTTGCACCTCCTATTGTACAGCAGGGTCTATGCTTCAAAAGTGGACCATTGGTTGCAAAGTGCTTTGGGGTAACCTGAAAGTAACATAAGCAGAACATTATAAATCCAAGACTCTCTTCCTTTTATCAGTGAGTACAGTGTATTTATGACACCCAGTCTGGATTCCTTTACCCCCAACTCACCCCACCACATGAAACTTAATCCTATTGTATCCAGTGGACCAGAACTGTTCTTGTCACTTAACTTTAGATCCAGATCATTGAAGGCAGCATCTCCAACACTGCAGCACTCCCTCTATACCAGTGTTTGGTGTTGATCTAAATTCCTGCACTCAGATCTCCAAAGTGAGACTTGAAACTTGTGACCTGAAGGTGAAAGGCAGCCTACTTGCCCATCATGGACATTTTTTAGAGTAATTGAGTCACACAGCATGGAAACAGGCCCTTTGGCCCAACTTGTCCATATCAACCTAAGCTAGTCCCATTTGCCTGCATTTGGCCCATATCCCTCTAAACCTTTGCTATCTCTCTGCATCCTCTGCTATATCTATTTCTTGGTTTATTGCCTATGCCACCGTAATGTTATTATTTGGTGGCCCATAGACAACTCCCACCAGTTATTTTATCCTTTTACTATTCCTAAGGGCAGGCACGGTAGTGTAGCGGTTAGCGTAACGCTATTACAGCACCAGAGACCGGGGTTCAATTCCCATGGCTGTCTGTAAGGAGTTTGTACATTCTCCCTGTGTCTGTGTGGGTTTCCTCTGGGTGCTCCAGTTTCCTCCTACATTCCAAAGACGTACGGGTTAGGAAGTTGTGGGCATGTTATGTTGGTGCCAGAAGTGTGGCGACACTTGCAGGCTGCCCCCAGAACACTCTACGCAAAAGATACATTTCACTGTGTGTTTCGATGTACATGTGCCTAATAAGGATATCTTGTCTTGTCTTGTCTTGTACCTGTCCGATTGTCTTTTAACTGTTGTTATCATACCTGCTTCAACCACTTCCTCTGGCATGACGATGAATGGTAACTATGAAGCTCTCAGACTATTGTAAGACCTGCTGGTCAATAAGGGAGCACTATGCTGCCTTCACGCAGGCCGGCCTGGAGAAAGCACTTGGTCTGACATTTTTCTTCAACTCCTGTCTAATCCTTCTACCAATTAATTTAACTCCATGTCCCCAGTGATAATGGCTTCCCTGCAAACCTCTTGACAGCCCTCTAAAAATGACTTGACAACTCAGTTCAAAGGGAACCAAGAGTGGGCAATGCTGTCATTTCTTAATTTACGAACATTTGATTTATGGATTTTTGTGATGTCTTTGACTCTTGAGTTTACAGTGTCTTTGATTTATGAAGCTGTTTTTCCCTACAACAAATAGAACACCATCCTCTGCACAGAGGAACACACTGTGTCAAAATGACCACCATGCATCTCCCTCAGCTTCTTCGATTTAGGAAATTTTGCTTAACAAAACATTTTCCAGGAACACAGTGCCTTTGTAAATCGAGGAACAGTTGTAAATGGTCAATGATGGGAAAAAAGTATCTCAGCACGTGCTGCACTCACCCATTCTGGGTCTCTCAGGTGCCCTGCACTCCCCCTGAATATGAATTTTAAGTGGCCATAAAATCGAACCATCAATCAAAAAGGAACAGAGTAAAGAAAGACTTGCATTTTATGGTGGCATTTATTGCAGTTTCAAGGTGTCCCAAAGCACTTTACAACCAATGAGTTACTCTGGAAGAACAATCACTGTGGAAATGTGGTGAAATGTTTGGAAGTAGGTGTCCAAGCGCAAACAAGGATGAGACAGCTTTGCTCCTCAAGCAGCTGTCTCGGTCCCAGTACATTGTAAATGTAGTTATGTTTAGCTAGTCACAGGGGCCATAGTCAAACCCTGGTCTACTTCCACAGCAGTCCTGAATGTAGGCATTGTGTTTTTTTGTTTGATTTGTAGGGGTGGGGTGGTGCTTTTGCTGCTTATAGTGCAGTCTCCTGGAGTCATTGAGTCACAGATGTGTACAGCACAGAGACAGGCCTTTTGCACGCCACCATGATCACATGTTATTTTCCAACATTGCCATCAATTTCCTAGATTGTGCCGCCCACCGACACACTGTAGTGAGCATCACCAACAGTCTGTCCTGGTCCAACCACATAGATGCTACGGCCAAGAGAGCTCACCAGCACCTCTACTTCCTCAGGAGGCTAAAGAAATTTGGCATGTCCCCTTTGACACTCACCAACTTTTATCGATGCACCACAGAAAGCATCCTATCTGGATGCATCACCACTTGGTATGGCAACTGCTCTGCCCGGGACCACAAGAAACTGCAGATAGTTGTGAACACAGCTCAGCATATCACGGAAACCAGCCTCCCCTCCATGGACTCTGTCTATACCTCTCGCTGCCTCGGTGAAGCAGCCAACATAATCAAAGACCCCAGCCATCCGGGTCATTCTCTCTCCTCCCCTCTCTCATCAGGCAGAAGATACAGGAGCCTGAGGGGCACATACCACCAGGCTCAAGGACAGCTTCTATCCCACTATGATAAAACTATTGAACAGTTCCCTTATACGATGAGATGGACTCTGACCTCACAATCTACCTTGTGACCTTGCACCTTATTGTCTACCTGCAATGCACTTCCCTGTAGCTGTGACACTTTACTCTGTATTCTGTTATTGTTTTTACCCTGCACTACCTCAATGCACTGTGCAATGAATTGACCTGTATGAACGGTATGCAAGACAAGTTTTTCACTGTAGCTTGGTACAAGTGACAATAATAAACCAATACCAATACCAATACTAGAGGCAATTTACAGTGGTGATTAGCCTACCGATCCTTATGTCTTTGGGAGGAAACCAGAGCACCAGGGGGAAATCCATGTGGTCACAGGGAGGACTCCACACAGACAGTGTCCAAGATCAGGTTTGAACCCAGGTCACTGCAGCTGGAAAGTAGTAGTTCTACTAGTTGGTCTCCACTTTCCTCCATATCAGGTAGTCAACACAGATTGGGTGGCCACTTGGTTAAATATGTTCCGTTCAGACTGAGCTCTCAGTCACCTGTCACTTTAATTCTTCACGTCCCTCTTACTCTGACCTCTCTGTTCCTTGCCTTCTACTCTATTCCTTCAAAGCTCAATCTAAACTCAAGGAACAGCACCTCACCTTCTGAAAACACATCACATGACCTTCTGGAGTCCACACTGCGTACGACAATCCTAGAAAATCCATCCCAGTGTTATCAGACTCTTGAACAGACATCTCATACGCTAAAAAATGAACTCTTGAATTCTTGATCTCTGAATCTACCTTGTTGTGGCCCTTGCACCTTATTTGTCTGCCTGCACTGCACTCTCTCTGTAACGGTAACACTATATTCCGCATTCTGTTTTTCTTTTCACTACCTCGATGTATTTATGTATGGCATGATCTGTCTGGATGGCACACAAAACTGTCTTTCAGTACATGTGATAATAATAAGCCAATACCAGTTTTTATTTCAGATTTTCAGCATTTGTTTGGTAGTTTCCTGATCACCTCCTTCTTTCACAAAACCTCTTATCATCTTTTGTCTCTTCCTCTCTCTTGGCTTCCACAACACCTTCTCCTTTGTTCTCACTTCCTTTCCCCACTTTCTCTGCATCTTAAAACTTATTTAATCTCTATTTTTTTTCCAGCTTCATAGCCATAGTCAAGTTTATTGTCACATGCACAAGTCCATGTGTGCACAGGTGCAATGTAAAACTTACTTGCAGCAGCATCACAGGCACAGAGCATCAGAGAAGCAGCATTCACTAGAAAAACATAAATTACACATAAATTGTACACAATTTTTACAAGAAACACAATTAGAACAAAGAAAAAACAAGTCCATTTTAGTACAAAGTGGTCAAAGTGGTCTCAGTGTTGCTATACTGAGGCAGAGATTAGGGTTGTGCTGGTTGGTTCGAGAACCGAACGGTTGAAGGGAAGTAGCTGTTCCTGAACCTGGTGGTGTGGGACTTCAGGCTTCTGGACCTCCTGCCTGATGGTAGCTGCGAGAAGATGGCATGGCCCGGATGGTGTAAGTTCATCAAGATGAAGCATTAACTGTTTTTCTCTCTCTCTCTCTCTCTTTCCACAGACGCTGCCTGATCTGCCGACCATTTCTGGCAATTTTTCCCCTTTATTTCAGATCTCCAGCATCTGCAATATTTTGCTCTGGTGGTGTTGTGTTGGTTTAGCATGGGTGAAGCATGAGGACTGCACAAACTCATCCAAGAGTGGGAGGGAGCTTTCACTGCACAAGTTGTACTTGGACCATGGACAGACAGAGGTGAGAGCACAGTGTGTAATCCAACATTACTCAGTCTTCCAGTTGGAGTTTATTAAGGCTACGCTACCTCTTCCTTCCTTCACTAATAAGACTTGAGGCTTGCGTTGATCTCTTAAAACGTTCTCTTCAAAGTGTGATTAAAACATCAAAGCTCTCACAGGAGGAGTGAATTGCATTGAGTTCCAGCCATGTTTCTGTAAATGGCTGGGCAACAAGCCAAGGTCAAAGACTAATTGATAACACAATGAACCTCGCATCTCAGCAGCTCAGTTTGATTAGCTCAATGCAGAACGCAGACTTATTTTAAAAAAACACACCTCAGAACAGCTGGAACCCAAATGGCTCACTGACTTCAGCCTTCGTTATGGATACAGTGACACTTCAGCAATAATGCCATCCAATTGGTTAATGGGTTCCTCTCAAAGACTAGCTATTAACATTGCACTAACATTAGTGAACTGAGGCTTTGATACAAACAAGTGCAGGCCTGTTCAATGTGACTTGCAGGCCGTGCTATTTGCTTCTTCCCACCTTTGGGTCTGCCCTACATAATATTTGATAGGAGGTCTAATCATGTTCAAAATCATGATTGTTTTTGACAGAGTAAGTAAGGGGAAGCTAGGATAAGATATGTTTATTAGTCACATGTTCATCGAAATACACAGTGAAATGCATCTTTTGCGTAGAGTGTTCTGGGGGCAGCCCGCAAGTGTCGCCACGCTTCCGGCGCCAACATAGCACGCCCACAACTTCCTAACCCGTACGTCTTTGGAATGTGGGAGAAAACTGGAGCACCCGGAGGAAACCCAAGTAGACATAAGGAGAATGTACAAACTCCTTACAGACAGCGGCCGGAATTGAACCCGGGTCGCTGGCGCTGTAATAGCGTTACGCTAACCGCTACACTACCGTGCCTGCCCTTATTCAGTTAGTGAAAGTCACCAGTTTAAGGTGATTGGCAAAAGGACCAGCCATTTGAGGGATCACATTTTTTGACACAAGGAGCTGTGGATCTGGAATACTTTGTCTGAAAATGTGGTGAAGAAAGTTCAACAGTAACTTTTGAAAGTTACTTTTACAAGTAAATTGTTTGGCACTTTCAGGGCTGTGGAGAAAGAGCTCTATTTGATGAGCTTGACCAGCGCTGGTGCAATGGGCCAATGAGCCTCCCTTCAGTGCGAGATCATTCAATTGTTCCCACTGCCTCGGGAAAGCAGCCAACATAATCACGGATCCCTCGCACCCCGGTTACTCTCTTTCCCCCCTGCCATTGGGTAGAAGATACAGAAGCTTGAGAACACATACTACCAGGCTCAAGGACAGCTTCTACGATGAACATGAACCCTTGATCTCTCAGTCTACCTCGTCATGGCCCTTGCAGCTTATCATACACCTGCACTACACTTTCTCTGTAATTGTAATATGATATTCTGCATTCTCTTTTATTCTTTTTGTATCACTTTGATGTACTTATATATGGAATAATCTGTCTGGATGGTATGCAAACAAAAGCTCTTCTCATGTGACAATAAATAAACCAATTACCAATTACTGACTATCAATGAAACTTCAGGTAAAATTTTAGGCACCTCACCAATCTTGCCCCCCAGTAGAGGAAAATAATTCAAATTCAGAGCAACTATGAACAACAACATGGTTTTGAGAAGACAAAGAAGGACGAACAGCCAAGAGAGAAACAAACAACATGAAAGAAACATTTCAAAAATACTAGTTTTGTGAATCTTGAGTTATAAGGAGAGAACAGAAGGACCTTGGAATTCTGGTTCACTGTTCCCTGAAAGTGGAGTCACAGGTAGAAGGGTGGTGAAGAAGGGTTTTGGCACCCTGGCCTGCATCAGTCAGGGCTTGGAGTATAGAAGTTGGGAGGTTATGTTGCAATTGTACAAGTCACTGGTGAGGCTGCACTGTGTTCAGTTTGAACACCCTGCCATAGGAGAGATGTTATTAAACTGAAATGAGTGCAGAAAAGATTTAAACAGATGTTGCCAGAACTTGAAGCAGTTATAGGGAGAGGTTGGACAGGCTAGGACATTTTTTTCTCGGAGTGTATGACTGAGAGACGACCTTATAGAGGTGTATAAAATCATGAGGGGCATAGATAGGGTGAAGTCTATCCCTCACCTACAGACTAGAGGCAATTTACAGTAGTCAATTAAACTGGATAGGGTAGACAGTCAGATACCGGAGGACATTGCTTTAAGGTGAGAGGGGGAAGGTTTAAGAGAGATGTGTGGGGCAAGTTTTTTACACAGACAGTCGTGGGTACCCGGAACGAACTGCCAGGGGTCGTGGTGGAAGCAGGTAAGATAGTGGTGTTTAAGAGGCTTTTAGATAGACACCTGAAAATACAGGGAATGGAGGGATATGCATCATGTATGGGCATAAGAAATGTAACTTAATTTGGCATCGTCTTCGGCACAGACATGATGGGCCGAAGGGCCTGTTCCTGTGCTGTACTGTTCTATGTTCTATGTTCTAACCTACCAACCCACATGTCTTTGGGACGAGGGAGTAAACCCACTCTGTCACAGGGAGAATGTGCAAACTCCACACAAACAGCATCCAAGGTCAGGATTGAACTCGGGTCAATGGAGCTGTGAGACAGTAAGATATCTTTATCAGTCACATGTACATCGAAACACACAGAGAAATGCATCTCTTGCGTAGAGTGTTCTGGGAGCAGCCCGCAAGTGTCGCTGCACTTCCGGCGCCAACATAGCATGCCCACAACTTCCTAACTCGTACGTCTATGGAATGTGGGAGGAAACCGGAGCACCCAGAGGAAACCCACGCACACACGGGGAGAACGTACAAACTCCTTACAGACAGCGGCTCGAATTGAACGCGGGTCGTTAGTGCTCTAATAGCGTTACACAAACCACTACACTACTGTGTAGGTCCACCAACTGCACAACTGAGCCACCCACATTAGATGGACGCAATCTGATTACTTAGAGGTGAACGGACACAGTAGCATAGCGGTTAGCGTAACGCTATTACAGCGCCAGTGACCCAGGTTCAATTCCGGCCGCTGTCTGTAAGGATTTTGTACATTCTCCCCGTGTCTGCGTGGGTTTCCTCCGGATGCTCCAGTTTCCTCCCACATTTCAAAGACGTACGAGTTAGGAAGTTGTGGGCATGCTATGTTGGCGCCGGAAGCGTGGCGACACTTGCGGGCTGCCCCCAGAACACTCTACGCAAAAGATGCATTTCACTGTGTATTTCGATGTACATGTGACTAATAAAGATATCTTCATCTTAATCTTAGTGGTGCCAGGAAACACTTCCTCACACAAAAACTGGTGGAAATCTGGACCATCCCAAGAGCTACTGAGACTGAGGGGCAATAGCAAGTCTCAGAAATGTGATAGGAAGATAATGGTTAGACAAGGGCTGTTAATAGTTGTGGTAATTGGTAATTGGCTTATTATTGTCACATGTACCGAGGTACAGTGGAAAGCTTTGTTTGCGTTCATCCAGACAGATCATTCCATACATAAGTACATTGAGGTAGTAAAAAGAAAAAATAAAATGCATAACATATTGTTACAGTTACAGAGAAGGTGTAGTGCAGGTAGACAATAAGGTGCAAGGGCCATGAGTTCAAGATCAAGAGTTCATCTTTGTCATATAAGAGGTCCATTCAAGAGTCTGATAACAGTGGGATAGAAGCTGTCCTTGAGCCTGGTGATGTGTGTTCTCAAACTTCTGTATCTTCCAGTAGAAGGGAGGAGAAGAGAGAATGACCAGTGTGGGAGTGGTCTTTGATTATGTTGGCTGCTTTGAAACCAGGGTATGAAGATGGAACTAAGGCACAGATCAATCAAAATCTAACTCTGGAGCAGACATAAAGAGAGTGTACTCTCATTCCTCTGTTTCAGTTCTTTCCCTTTTTAAAAAGCCAATGTCTCATTTTTTTTTAGGATAGGATTCAGATCATGAACCTACACAGCATTCTTTGCATATGATTTCATCTTCAATCACGGTGGCTCAAGGTATTTTAAACATTTCTCATTAACCAGGATGAGGTCTAGGCTCAGACAGTAGAAACCAATGTCGTTCTCCTTTTAATGACCTTTATTGCTCTCCTTGGAGATTCTAACTAGTGAACCCCCCCCCCCCCACCGTCCCACCCCCTGCGATGAAGAGAAATTTCTTCATGCAGAGGGTGGTGAATCTTTGGAATTCTTTATGCCGGAGGACTGTGGAGGCCTGACTGCTGAGCTCATTGAAAACAGAGATTGATGGATTGCTGGATATTAGAGGAATCAAAGGATATGGGGACAGTGCAGGAAATGGAGCTGAGGTAGAAGATCGGTCATGACCTTGAAGGGTAGAGCAGGCTTGTAGGGTCAATTGATAGATTCATAGAGTTTTCCGACACGGAAACAGGCCTTTCAGCTCAATTGGTCCATGCCGACCAAGGTGTCTACCTCAGCTAATCCCATATGCCAACATTTGGGTCTTATCCCCCTAAACTTTTCTCATTCATGCACCTGTCCAAAACTCAAGCCCCCCCCCCCCAAATCAGGCGACATTCTTGTGAATATTTTCTGCACCGTCTCGAGCTTAATCACATCCTTCCTGTAGCGTGGTGACCAGAACTGCACACAGTACTCCACATGTGGCTTAACCAACATGACGTCCCAACTCTTATACTGAATGCCTCAGCTGACGAAGGCAAGCATGCCGTATGCCTTCCTCACCACCCTGTCTACCTATGTCCCCATTTTCAGGGAACTCTGTACTTGTTCACCAAGGTCTTTCTGTTCAACAACACACCCCTGTGCCCTACCACTGACTGCCCAAAATGCAACATTTTTTGGGAAGCCCAATATACAGGAGGGAAAAAACAGAGCAGTGATCGGTGGACAAAAGAGGGGAGGTAGGGGTGGGCACAGGGTGGGGATAGGTAGATGCAGGTAAGAGACGGTGATAGGCAGGTGCGGGGGAGGAGGGGCTATACATTGGGCTTCCCCTTTTCCTATCTTCAGTCCTGAAGAAGGGTCCTGACCCGAAACGTTGACCCGCCTGCTTTTCTCCACGGACGCTGCCCGGCCTGCTGAGTTCCTCCAGCGTCATCGTGGTTTTCATCTAGATTCCAGCATCTGCAGTCCTTTGTTTCTCTTTGTATCCAATTGACTCACTCACCCTGGATCCCACGAGACCACACCTTCCTGTAAGAGGTTTGGATGAACCTAAAGCAAAATCTTGTTGGATTCAGAGGGACTGTGAAGGGGAATGACACAATCATTTTCTCCCTTTATTCTGTCAACCCCTTCTCTGCAACTTAAAACGTGTTTGATTTCTAACTTTCCAACTTACCTGATAAGTTCAAATTCCGATATATTTGCTTTTTAACCTTTCTAAGTTCTGATGAACCTAAAACATTAACTCTGTTTCTTTCTCCACAGATGCTGCCTGGCCGGCTAAGTTTTGCAAGCATTCTCTATCTTTATTTCAGATCTCCGGCAATTTCTCTGCTTTTTGGTGGCAGAGTCATTGTCTGCAGATGGTTAATTCACTAATTGAAACTCACAAAAAAACCCTGCGTGTTCCAGAAACCTGAAACAAAAACAGAAAATGCTGGAAACACTCAGCAGGTCAGGCAGCGTCTGTGGAGAGAGAACCAGAGTTAATGTTTCAAGTTGATGACCTTTTAGCTGAACTTGATAAAATAGTGTTAAATTGTAGAAAAAAGAGGGAGAGGTGAAGAGAACAGAATCAGAATCAGGTTTATTATCACTGACATATGACATGAAATGTGTTGTTTTGTAACAGCAGTACAGTGCAAAGACATAAAATTACTATAAATTACAAAAATAAATAAATAAATGGGTGTAGTGGTTAGCATAACGCTATTACAGCGCCAGAGACCCGGGTTCAATTCCCATCGCTGTCTGTAAGGAGTTTGTACGTTCTCCCCGTGTCTGCGTGGGTTTCCTCCGGGTGCTCCAGTTTCCTCCCACATTCCAAAGATGTACAGGTAGGTTTAAATGGGTTTAAATGGGGGTCACGGACTCGTTGGGCTGGAAGGGCCTGTCTTTTTTTTTGTACAAAACGTTTATTCGTTAAAAAAAACTACAAAGACAACCAACAGCAAACATGTTACATCGAGTACAGAAAGAAACAACCCGGCCAAAACCAATACCCGCGCAACACTGGAAGGGCCTGTCACCATGCTGGATAAATAAAGTGCAAAAAAAAAGGAAATAATAAGGCAGTGTTCATTGGTTCATGGACCGTTCAGAAATCTGATGGCGGAGGGGAAGAAGCTGTTCCTGAATCATTGAGTGTGGGTCTTCAGGCTCCTGTACCTCCTCCCTGATGGTGGTAGCAAGAAGAGGGCATGTCCCGGATGGTGAGGGTCCTTCTTAAGGGATTACACCCTCTTGAGGCACCACCTCTTGAAGATGTCCTTGATGGTGGGGAGGATTGAGCCCGTGATGGAGCTGGCTGAGTCTACAACCCCCTGCAGACTCTTGCAATCCATGTGTTAGAGCCTCCATACCAGGCGGTGATGCAACCAGTCAGAATGCTCTCCACGATACATCTATAGAAATTTGTAAGTCTTTGGTGACATACCAAATCTCCTCAAATTCCTAACGAAGTAGAGCTGCTGGCGTGCCTTCTTCGTGATTGCACCAATGTGTTGGGCTCAGGATAGATCATCCGAGATGTTGACACCCAGGAACTTGAAGCTGCTCACCCTTTCCACCGCTGACCCCTCAATGTGGACTGGTGCGTGTTCTCCCAACTTCCCCTTCCTGAAGCCCACAATCAATTCCTTGGTCTTGCTGACGTTGAGTTCAAGGACAAGTAGGGACGTCTGGAGCTGAATGATACAAGAAGTAGTGGTGCTGGCTGAGAGAGGGTGGTGAAGAATAAAATCTAAAGTACTAGAAGAGGAGAGAGAAAAATCGGATGATGGAAATATGAGAAACAAGACTGGAGAGGCTAAGTATCTGAAATTGCTGAATTAAGCAGGCTGTGATGTACCCAGTCAGAAGATGAGGTGCTGTACCTTGAGCTTATGTTGGGCTTTGTTGTGGGAGGCTAACAGGGGAGATAAGGGGAACCTGTCATCCTGGATGAAAAGAGAGTAGGTACAGGAAATGGAATGGACGCAGCTGATACCTCTGTCAATTACAGTGGAGGGAAAACTATGATCTAGGGAAAACAAAGACCTACCAAAGAAGCATCAGTGGGGACGCTATCAGCAAAATGGATGTGATTTGTACATGGAGAGAATGTAACAGAGTCTTTACAGGAAACAGGCTAGGAGGAATTGTAGTCAAGGTAACTGTGAGGTTCCAAGAGCTTGTAATAGATATGGTTTGGGTTAGAGTTTTGATTGAGCTCAGTTTACAAAAGGGTCAGGATCCAGGATGTCCTACGTCTTTAAAAGTTCTTCTGTGCCGAGAATAATGAAAGAAGAAAGGAAGATGGTATTGAAGAAGGATCAGTAATCCCGTGACACCAGTGTTAATATTTTAAACTAATGGAGAGCTACCTTGACCAAGGTGAGCCTCCCGTGACTCACCACCTGACCAGTGGAGTTTCTTGGATAACATGGAAAGAACTTCCCTGAAGTGGAACTTTGGTTAGATTTGAAATAAAATAGATATATTGTTGAATTTGCATTTAGAAATGTTTATTACTTTTCAAGAGTGGTTGGTGCTAAGAGAAGGAATGCTATTTGCCTTCTCAGCATTGAGGATTCAACAAGGCTGCATCAGCTCAACCTAAACAATATAATTTTTAATCCAGTTTCAAAGGACATTACCCCAGTGAGAGGTCGGCCCCATATCAAACGCCGCCTATTATTCAGGGCTTTTGCAGTTCGACACAGCCAAGATGGTGACAATATGCTTCAAGAAGCTCGACACCATACAGGACATTGCAGCCCGCTTGATAGGCACCCCATCCACACCCATTCACCACTGACACACAGTGGCAGCAGTTTGTACTATCTACAGGATGCACTGCAGCAACTCACCAAGACTCCTTAGACAGCACCTTCCAAACCCACCACCCCAGCAGCTAGAAGGACAGGGCAGCAAAAGCACGGGGACACCACCCCCTGGGAGTTGCCCTCCAAGCCGCACACCATCCCGACTTGGAAATATATCGCCGTTCCTTCACCGTCACTGGGTCACAATCCTGGAACTCCCTCCCTACCAGTAATGTGGGTATAACCACACCTCAAGGACTGCAGCGGTTCAAGAAGGCAGCTCACCGCCACCTTCTCAAGGGCAATTAGGGATGGGCAATTAAACGCTGGCTCGGCCCGAAAAGCCCACACCCCTTGAATGAATAATAATAGTAAAAAATTAGAAACAGTTGCCTGTATTTGCTTACCCCGGGTCCTTGGTTGAGATGGAAGAGTTTGGATCAGTAATGAAGTCGAGCAGTTCTGACACAGTGGGTAATACATTCATCACTGAGTTGGAATGCTGTTGATTCATTTCCCCCACTGCAAACTTCACTGCATAATCTTGACGGACGCTCTCACTGGGGGACTGATGGAATTTCAGATACATCAACTGGTAGATGCGATTTTAAGCGGAGCCCAACTGTTCTCTCAGGTGGATGTAGACAAATCCCATTACGTTACTTTGAAGAAGATTTTCTTAGTGTCCCAGACAATATTTGCCCAACTAATATCAATAATGCACTGTATCACATTGTTGTTGATAGAAACTCGTTGTGCTCAAATTAGCTACCACATTTTCCACAATCAGGATTATACTTCAAAGCTATTATATTAGCCACATCAGGATGTCTTGAGAACAAGAAAGGTGTTTAGAAAGGTAATTCCTTTCCTAACAGTGGGAAGATCAGCTTGATCTCCCATTGCATTTAGAGGTTCCTCTGAGGTGCCTGAAAATGATCTACTGACATTAATTCCGGTAGACATGCTGGACATCCGGACAGGAATAGGCCTCATATCTCCACACAAAACTCATACCCTGATCACTTACCAAGGATACACAGAGCTAGGAACCAGGACAACAGGCTCAGTTCTACCCCAACATTAACCAGAAATGTAAATATAGTTATGTGGACTTGTGCATGAGTGTATGTGTGCATGGGTGTGTATGATAATGGGTGTACATATAAAAATATGAAACATGAGAGTGCACATAAGTGTGTTTGAAAGCCTGTATGCAAGTTTGTATATGTGTGTGTGTGAGTGGGTGTGTGAGTGGGTGTGTATGTGTGTCTGTGGGTGTGACTGTGTGTGTCTGTGTATGTGAGCGTGTGTTTGTGAATATGTGTGTGTGACTGCATGTGTCTGTGTGTGAGCGTGTGTGTGTCTATCTGTGTAGAGTGAGTGTGTCTGTGTGTGTGGAGTGTGCGTGTGTGTGTGTGTGTGTGTGTGTGTGTGTGTGTGCGTGTGTCTGAGTGTAAAGCTGAGACAAAGAGAAGCAGATGTTAAATACAGAATGCTTTGGAAGAAATGCAGTGTATTTTGGACAGCATTTGGGGACTGTGTGAACCACTATATCGGACGATTGCAAAATTTTTGTGGTTTTGAATCTGTAAAGCACATTTTTGACCTTGAGGAAGAATTTGTTTTAATTTCCTATGCTTCATATCACAGCAGAACAAGATTCGTGGAGTTTCAGACACCAATGGTGCCTGTCACCAGCAACTCACCATGCCCTAAGAGTTCTGAGGCTTTTTCCCATGACCCTACTTCAGTTCCAAAACAGCCGACAGAATAAAATGTCTGATATATGTCTGTGGTGTCACCCTCACCTCTGACTCAGACTATTGTGGATTCTAGCCCCAGTTCAGTGCAAAAATGTAGGCCGAGACTTCCAGTGCGGTGCTGAGAGAGTGCTATGATATCTCCTGATAAGACATCTAACCAAGGCCTGTCTGCTCTCGCAAGGAACCCGAAAGAATCCTATGGCATTATTTCAAAGAAGTGCAGTGGGGGTGGACTGCTACCCTTCAACGAACATTACCAAGGTGAATTAGATCGTCTCGTTATTTATCTCAACACTGTTGATGGGAGCTTGCCGAGGAGGAATTAGCTGGTCTGCTGCCCCAGCATTAGGGTGTTGTGAGCACTCTGAAAGTACTTCATTGGGAAATTTGGGACATTCTAGATGAGATCTTAGACCAAACCCCTTTCCATTCTCCATTAAAATAATCCATGGTGCTACTTTGAAGGAGACGTCCAGTTGTCCTGGCTGTAACCCTCACCACCAACACTAAAGGGAAGAAAGAGGCAACAGTTCTACCACTTGATTATCTGCTTATTCTCACGTTCCATATTCCATATGTCCATAGGATGCAGAAGGAGACACTTGGCCCATCAAGTCTATGCTAGCTCACATAACAATCCCATTCCTCCACTAATTTTATCTGTAACCTAGTCTCCCCATGTGCTGATCAAATCCTCCTACACTCACCCACTCACCTACACACTAGGGGTAGTTTACAGTGGCCAATGAACCTATCTTTGGGATGTGGGAGGAAACCGGAGCACCCAGAGGAAACCCACATGATCACGGATGAACGCGGACATCACCGAAGGTCAGGATTGAACTCGGATCTTTGGAGCTATGAGGCAGCAACTCTGCTGGTTGCATCACTGAATTGCCCCAACTTTGATCTTCATGGGATCAAATACTAGAGGATATGCATTTAAGGTGAGAGAGGGTAAGTTTAAAGGAAATGTTCAGGGCAAGATGTTTTACACAGAGAGTGGTGAATGTCGGGATAGTGGTGGAAGCAGATACTATCTGTGTTTAAGAGGCTGTTAGATAAACACATGAGTATGCAGGGAAGGGAGGGATGTGGATCATGTGCAGGCAGAAGGGATTAGTTTAATTTGCTATCATGTTTGGAACAGACATTGTGGGCTGAAGGGCCTGTTCCTGTGCTGTACTGTGTTCTGTGTTCCATCTTGCTAGGCACAAATTGGCCACTGCATTTCCTACATTACAGCAGTGACTTCCAAAAAGTATTACACTGGCCATAAAACATCATCGGCTACAATTGTCATGAAATGCAAGGTTTCAAAAATGAAAGGCAATTTCTCTTTGCCTTCTTTTCTTTGAAGAACTCCCCTGTTCCTCTTCAAACATTGCCATCCAACTGAGCGATCAGACAGAGCCATGGTTTCACATCACATGCAGCACTCCCTCAGTACGGGCAATGGAAGCGTCAGCCTGCCTTATGGATGTGTGTCTCTGGAGTGGGACTTCTACCCAGCAATCATACTAGGGTAAAACCCAGGGCTAGGGCAAAAATTCAGGGTCACTCTTTGCTGGGAACAATGATTTATCTGAGATGTTGTTAGGAAGAGCCATAGATCAGACAGTCACCTAGATTGGCAATGTTTCCAAGAACTTCAGAATCAGGTGCTTTCCAAAACATGCACTTATTGTCAATTGTCTTGACTTTAACCTGTTCTTATCTAGTTATGGAGCCAGAGTCAGATATGGCTCGCCGTCTTTTGAAGTCAGTGCAGTGATTCACAGAAAAAGCCAACAAAAGATGAAGAAAGAGAACATTGTGTGTTGAGCAATAGAGAAATTTACAGCACAGGAGAGGGCCATTCAGTGCATCGGGTCCATGCTGGGTAGTAAAGGTCTATCCAGCCTAATTCCACACTGTTGCTCTCCATCCAGTCTCAAAGGCACATCAAATGCTCACCCTAGTGTTTGTTACATGTGGTGATGGTGTCTACCTCCAACATCTTTCCAGACTGTGAGATCCAAACCCCTAGCACTCTCTGGGCGCTACTAAGGTTGTCATACTCCCTCCTTTCATCCTTCCTGCAATTACTTGAAAATTATCCCCCTGGTCCTCAACCTCTCTGCTAAACACAAGAACAGGAACAGGAGTTGGCCACTCGGCCCCTCAAGCCTGCCCTGCCATTCATTGTGGTCCTGGCTGATCTAGAACATGGAATATAGAACAGTAAGACACAGGAAGAGGCCCTTCGGCCCACGATGTTGTGCCAAACTAATTAAACTAGTAATTAAAAGCCTACTAAACTAGTCCCTTCTGCCTACAGAATGTCCGTATCCCTCCTTTCTCTGCACATTCATGTGCCTGTCTAAGAGCCTCTTAAACACCTCTATCGTATCTGCCTCCACCACTGCCCCTGGCAGCCTGTTCCAGGCACCCACCACTCTCTGAGTAAAACACTTGCCCCGCACATCTCCTTTGAACTTAACTCCTCTCACCTTAAATGCACGGCTTCTAGTACTAGACATTTCGACACTAGAAAAAAGAGCAATGGAGTTGATCTGCTCCAGGCCTCAACTTCTCTGCACCAGCTGTCATAGCCCTCATGCCATAGGCAGGCATGGTAGTGTCGGGCAAGCACGGTAGTGTAGTGGTTAGCGTAACGCTTTACAGCGCCAGCGACCCGGATTCAATTCCGGCCGCTGTCTGTAAGGAGTTTGTATGTTCTCCCCGTGTTTGTAGGGGTTTCCTCCAGGTGCTCCAGTTTCCTCCCACATAGCAAACACGTACGGGTTAGGAAGTTATGTTGGCGCTGGAAGCATGGTGACACTTGCGGGCTGCCCCTAGAACACTGCGCAAAAGATGCATTTCACTGTGTGTTTCGATGTACATGTGACTAATAAAGAAATCTTATCTTAATTCAAAAACTTATCAGCTTCCTCTTTAAATATTTCTGAAGATCCAGCCTCACAACCCTCGGGGGTAGAGATTCATCATCCTCTGCGCAATTAGCACAGAAATGTTTTAAATGACTGCTCCCTTATCTCATAGCTGTGTCCCCTGGATCGAGACTCTCCCATCAGTGGAAACTAAAGGGAAATAGATCCTTCTTATCCACTATCTCTGAGCACTTCATGATCTAATGCACCATCATTATAATGATACACTCCTGGACTAGTGCAGTAGAATTCATTATATGTTTGTTCAAACCCCATGGTAATGTTCTTAGAATTTGGATTAGCCATCAAATTCTGGCAATAAGGAGAGAGTATCAGTAAATGTGATCAAGGTGGTATCAGGCTGTGAATAAACCCAACTGGTACACTAATGTTAGAAGATCTGGATGTGGCTCCAAACCAATACTGATCATTCATAGGACATGGGCATTGCAGGGAAGATCCCTCACTGTTCCTTCAACTGAGTGGCAAGCTGGGCTATTGCAAAGGGCAACTAAGAGTCACATGGCTGTGGGTTTGGAGATACAGATAGGCACTCCATACAGGGTAGAGTGTCCACTTTAAATACAATCCCCAACCCAGGCAAGAGGCTGCAGAGAGTTGTAGACTCAGCCAGCTTCTTCACAGGCACAACCCTCCCCACCATCGAGGACATCTTCAAGAGGTGGTGCCTCAAGAAGGCGGCATCCATCATTAAGGACCCTCGCCATCTGGGACGTGCCCTCTTCTCGTTACTACCACCAGGGAGGAGGTACAGGAGCCTGAAGACCCACACTCAATGATTCAGGAACAGCTTCTTCCCCTTCGCCATCAGATTTCTGAATGGTCCATGAACCCATGACCACTACCTCATTTTTTTTTGCACTATTTATTTACCTTTGTAATTTATAGTAATTTTATGTCTTTGCACTGTACTGCTGCTGCAAAACAACAAATTTCATCTCATTTAAGTTAGTGATAATAAAGCTGATTCTGATCATTAGGTACAAATTGGGCTCAAAATCGTACCAGCTTTGGGAAGGGTTTGTATTTTCTTGACTTACTGCTCATACTCATTTACATATCACTAAAAATAAAAAGACCATCATTTGAATAGCAAATTTCAGATCTCCATCAGGTCATTATAAAGTCCTTACAGCCAGCAGAGCACCTTTGAGCAAACACTTAGGGCTGCACTTGGGGTTTTGGTCACCCTGTTATAGGAAAGATGGAGTTAAACTGGAAAGAGTGCAGAAAAGATTTACGAGGATGTTGCCAGGACTTGAGGGTGTGAGTTATAGGCAGACGTTGGCCAGGCTAGGTCTTTATTCCTTGGAACATAGGTGAATGAAGGGCGACCTTATAGAAGTGTTTAAAATTATGAGAGGCATAGATAAGGTGCATGGTAACAGTCTTTTCCCCAGGGTAGGGGAGTCCAAAACTAGGGGGCATAGGTTTAGGGTGAGTTAGGAAAGATTTAAAAGGGACCTGAGGGGAAACTTTTTCACACAGAGGGCGGTGAGTATATGGAACGAGCTGCCAGAGGAAGTGGTTGAGGCAGGTACAATAGTATCATTTGAGAAGCACTTGGATGGGTACATGGAGGGGCAGGGCTCAGAGGGACAAGGGCCAAATGAAGGAAATTGGGACTAGTTGGGTGGGCACCATGGTTGGCATGGACTGGATGGGCTGAACGGCCTATATCCATGCTGTATTGCTCTGTGACTCTATGACATAGCCAGTCTCCCATGAACTATCACAACTAGGCAGCACTTTAAAATGAAATTTATAATACAAAGAAGTGTGGCATCAAAAATAATTCCCTGGTTTGTTAAAAATGGTAACAGTGCAACTTTAGTAAATAGCTGAAAATAAATCTGTTACAGAAAAATTTTTTTACTGTGTTTATCCACCACCTTAATAATCCAATTTTAAGCTCACTTTAAAATCCATGCATAAATATTTGCTGGTAGTTTTGATATGTATTAGTCAGTTTCTGAGTGAATTAAAAACAGTTAGTGTCTAAAGACTGTGTAAACAAGGATGCATGTGTCCAAAAACAGAGAGAGTTGAATCCACTCACCTTGTAGTGTTATGGTAAATATGACATTAATTCTAAAGACAATTAAACCGAATTTCAGAACTGGAAATCTGCAGAGAAAAGTCGCAATTAGCAAAGAAAACTGGATAAATTTCTATCCTATTACAATCAAACTTCCCTGAAGGTCCAACAAACAGATGTGGACACCAGCCCTGGTGATCTGGGAGTGTGACCAGTTTTATAAATGTGGCTGAACATCAGCTCAAAGTTTTGGTAACTCAAGATTTGGAGACCTTTGGACAAACCACTGCAGAAGCCAGCATGATCCACAAGTAAGATCCACAATGCCAGCGTGTTTCTTGAGCCGATAACTGAATGGATCCTTGTGAGAATGGTGCACGCTAATCCTTGCACAGAGGTGTTAGATGAAGACCTTAACTAAATGTTCAAGAAACTTTTGACGGCACCTCCCAAATACCTGACATCTAGCTCGTGGGTGGACAAAGACAGCATGTGCAAGGAACACCTGCTCTGAACTCCCTTCCAAGTCAAACGCCATCCTGATCTGGACATCTATCAGCTGTTTTTTTGACATTACTGAGCCAAAATGCTGAAACCCTCTCTTTGAGGTCTCGCCTCCTGACACCCCAAAGCCTTTCCGTCATCCAACACACATGAGTAGTGTGATGGAATATTTTCCATTTGCCTGGGTGAGCACACTTCTATCAACACTCAAGAAGCTCAACACCATCCAGGACAAAGCAGCCCACTTGATTGGCACCCCATCCAGCACCCTAAACGTTCATTCCCTACATCATAAGCACACAGTGGCTGCAGTGTATACCATCTACAAAATGCACTGCCATTGCTTGCCCCGATTACTCCAACAGCCCCTCCAAAACCTCGGGTTCCCATCACCAGGACAATAAGCACAAGGGAACACCACCACCTCCAGGTTCCCCTCCAAGTCACACACCATCCTGACTTGAAAATATATTGCCGTTCCTTCATTTTCATAGTCACGGAGTCATAAGGAATGCAAACAGGCCCTTCGGCCCAACTTGTCCATGCTGATCAATTTGCCCATATAAGCTTGTCCCATTTGCCAGCTGTTGGCCCATATTCCTTTCTGTGTACCTGTCCAAATGTCTCTTAAATGTTATTATACTTGCCACCATCACTTCCATATACGCACCACTCTCTGCATGAAAAAATTGCCCCTCAGGTCCCTTTTAAACCTTTCTCCTCTCACCTTAAACCTATGCCCTCTAGCTTTTGGTTCCCTTTCCCTGGGAAAAAGACTGTGTGCATTCACCCTATCTATGCCCCTTGTAATTTTATACACCTATGCTCCAAGAAATATTGTCTTATCCTGACCAACCTCTCCCTATAACTCAAGCCCTTGAGTCCTGGCAACATTCTCATAAATTTTCTTTGTACTCTTTCCAGCTTGTCACTGGGTCTAAATCCTGGAACTCCCTCCCCAACAACACTGTGGGAACACCTTCTTCACATGGACTGCAGTGAATCAATAAGATGGCTCACCACCACCATTGCTCCCTGAAAGTGGGAACACAAGTCAATAGGGGGGGTAAAGAAGGCATACGGCATGCTTCTCTTCACCTGTCGGAGTGTTGAATATAAAAGTTGGGAAGTCATTTGCGGCTGTATAAAACTGTGGTTAGGCCCCATTCGGTGTATTGTGTCACCACATTGCAGAAGAGGTTCACCGGGATGTTGCCTGGATTGGAGAGCATTAGTTGCAGGGAGAAGCTGGACAAACTTGGATCATTTTCTCTGAAGCGTTGGAGACTGAGGGGCAACTGATAGAAATATATATTATGGGATATATATGGGGGGGGGGGGGTGGGGGGAGTCAGTCTTTTTTCCCAAGGTGGAAGTACCAAATACTAGAGGGGATAGCTTTAAGGTGAGAGATGGTAAGCTCAAAGGAGATTTACACGACAAGTTTTTTTACACAGAGATTGGTAGGCGCCTGGAACACATTGCCAGTGGAGGTTGTAGAAGTAGGTATGATAGCAACATTTAAGAGACACTTAGACAGACATATGAACAGGCAGGGGATGGAGGTATGTATACCATGTGGAGTTTAAATTGGTATCATGGTCGGCATAGACATTGTGGGCTGAAGGGCCTGTTCCTGTGCTGTACTGCTCTGTGTTCTATGTTCTATGTTCTGTGTTCTAAGAACAACTGGATATGGGCAATGAAGATGAAACACAAAACTCAGACATAATCCGAGTACATCACCATCTTCTGCATGCAGCTTGAGGCAACGGACAATGGCTGATTTCTTGACACTGAACATAGACCAAAAAGAACAAGAACTTCACTCAGTTTCCTGGGCATCATTTCATTCCTCAACCACAACACATGTGACAATGGGACTGACACCAGCCAAGCCACACCTCCCAGTGACAGAGAGGTGGCCTTCTGCGGGAGGTTGCTGATCTCCAAACAACAATTACTGTAATGTCCTTGGGCTGGCAAGGAGCAGAGGTGAGGGGGAGGAATAACTGGGGGGTAATTGATGGAATTTTCTTTTCCGCAGTGAGCTGGCATGATCTGTAATGGACTGCCTGATAGGGCCAGCTGTCCTTTGGATAACAACTTGAAAAATAAAAATAAATTGTGGGGCTTTGGGGAAAACATGAGGATCAGAATCAGAATCAGAATCAGAATCAGGTTTATTATCACTGATATATGACGTGAAATTTGTTGTTTTGCGGTAGCAGTACAGTGCAAAGACATAAAATTGCTATAAATTACAAAATAAATGCAAAAAGAGGAAGAGCAAAAAGAGGTAGTGTTCATGGGTTCATGGACCGTTCAGAAATCTGATGGCGGAGGGAAAGAAGCTGTTTCTGAATCATTGAGTGTGGATCTTCAGGCTCCTGTATCTCCTCCCTGATGGTAGTAACAAGAAGAGGGCATGTCCCAGACGGTGAGGGTCCTTAGTGACGGATGACGCCTTCTTGAGGCACCGCCTCTTGAAGATGTCCTCGATGGTTGTGCCCATGATGGAGTTGGTTGAGTCTACAACCCTCTGCCCTCTGAAACTATTGGATAGCTCATTCTCAGTGCTGCCATGGATGTATTGGGCTGAATGGCCACGATTTGTGCTGCGATTCTGTGATCAGAGCAAACACTACTTCAGCCACTGAGTTAGAGGCAGACTGTTTGTCTGGGTTTACAGCAAGCTGCCAATTGTACAGCAAACACAGTCAATGTACACAGAAAACAATCTGTTTGTGGAGTGGAAGAACAAACTACAGAAACTTCATCCAATAATGGCAGGGAAATTTCAATCAATAAAAGCAGGGCGAGTTCTCAATAAAGATGCAGTGAATGGAGGACAGTTATACATAAATTAAGTGAATAAAATCATCTCAGTCACTGGCAGTAGTGTGAGCCTTGCTTGATTGACAGGGAATTGTCCAATCATCTCCAGTCTGACAAACGTTTTGCCATCAAATTAAGCCATCTCATAAAGCTGTATTCCTTGGTTTGTGCCATGAGAGGCCTGTATTGAACTATATTATCTCTCCCACTGCCAGCAAACAGGTATGAACAAGTACAAAGCCATTACTTTCCCACACAAGCAGCAGGACATGTAAGGTCTTCTGAAACTCTAAAGGAAATAGAAACAAGACTTTAAACCCTGTATAATTTTTAAGGAACTCACAGCGATTAGAGAATGATGGAGTGAAATTCTAGGAATGCTGCAGTGGAAATACTGGGAACTGTGCCAAGTTACCAAAAAAATTTAAGGAAATGTGAAGAGACGATGTAACTTACAGTTACAGCTGCACTACTTAAGAGTGAATTCGTGGACGTGGACCTCAAATAGTGGTAGGAATTTGGAACTCTCTCCCCCTAAGAGAGAGGGTAGCTGCTAATCAATACCTGCATCAATAAACTGCTTGGAAAGACATTTGGGGCAAAGATACTGAAATGTAGCTGAGGTTGAGATCAGTTGCAATCTAACCAAAAGCACGCCAGTGGGGGGGGGGAGCTGAATGACCTATTACTGTCCCCGCATTAGGTTGAACAGAGTATCTCTGTGCTAAAAATTCAACGCATTTCAAGCCAGGTAACCAAGGGACGTTCTTCCCAAGAGGCGGCCATCCAAGGACCAGTGGACGGAGATTTAATACTTTGGGCAATTATGTGGAAAGAGCAAGTGAGGATGGAGTTTTTTCAGTGCAGAAAGTGGGGATGATCTGGGACTCACTGCCTGCACTGGTGGTGGAAACAGGTCAGACATAGAATCATACGGCATGGAAACAGGCCCTTTGGCCCAACTCATCCATGCTGACCATGGTGCCCACCAAGCTAGTCCCATTTGCCTGCGTTGGTCCCATTTCCCTCTCAACCCCTCCTATCATGTGCTAATCCAAATGTCTTTTAAATGTAGTTATTATACCCTCCTCAATCACTTCCTCTGGCAACTCGTTCCATATACGCACCACCCTCTGCATGAAGAAGTTGTCCATTAAATCTTTCACTCCTCACCTTAAATCTATGCCCACTAGGTTTTAGTTCCGCTTCCCTGGGAAAAAGACAATGTGTGTTCATCCAGCCTGTATCCCTCATGATTTTAGACACCTCTATAAGGTCACCCCTCAATCTCCCTCATTCCAAGGAATAAAGTCCTAGCCTGCCCAACCTCTCCCTATAACTCGGGCCTTCGAGTCCTGGCAGCATCCTCGTAAATCTTCTCTGCACTCTTTCTAGTTTAATGATGTCTTTTGTATAGCAGGGTGACCAAAACTGTACACAGTACTCCAAGTGCAGTCTCACCAAAGTCTTCTACAATTGCAACATAAGTTCCCAACTCCTAAACTCAATGCCCTGACTGATGAAGGCCAGTGCGCCAAATGCCCTCTTCGCCACTCTGGATCAGTGCCGAAGAAAGGGAGTTGCGAGAGAATAATGTGCAGGGTTCTGGGGCAAGAGTGGAGCTAAGAGAATGGCTCTGCAAGGTACCAGACTAGGCTTAAAGGGCAGGATGGCCTGCTCCTGTTACTTAACAATCCTATGATTTTACAAGTGAATAAAAATTTTATCTCCTGCAAATAGTGTTGGTTTGAGATTTGGGTTCATATAACGTGTTAAAAAGAAAACCTTCCCACATTCAGTGACGACATACTGACTGATCCCATCAGCCTGCCACAGAATCAGCCAACCGTTCGTTAATGTTCACAGTGCCTCAGTTGGTGGCACGCTCACTTCATAACAAATTAGACATTCCACAGAAGTCAACAAGAGACCTGGCTTGGCCCTTCATTGCAGTACCAGGGGTGCGCTGCACAGTTGGAAGTGCCATCGTTCAGACGAAGGGTTAAACTGAGCCTCCAGCTGCCTTCATGGCACCATTTCGAAGACGAGCAGGGGAGCTCTCCACAGTGTCCTGGTCAACACTAACCCTCAACCGACATCGTTGAAAAAGCACAGGCGATCTCTTTGCCGTCACAATACTGTTTGTGGAAGTTTGTTGTGTTCAAATTGGCTGTTGCGTTCCCGCATTACAGCAGTGCCTGCACTTCAGAGGAACTTAATTGGCTGCAACGTGTTTCAGCATATTCCGATACTGTGCAAGGAACATCATAAAGGAACGCCTTTCGTTACAATGGGCTTGCGCTTATACTGAGCACTGTGCTGAAGCAGACTTAGGAGTGGAAGCAGCACTGATAAACGATGTAAACATTTTAATATTAATTACTTAATTTCCATAATTAAAACATTCTTTACACAGATAACAGAAAACGGCAGAATTTTAATAATTTAACCAATTATACAGTTATAAATCTCTGAAAATAAATCTATGACAAATATTTACAATAATGCACTATCATTAACATGTTCTGTTCATCTACACTGGCTACAATGTCCCTACTATCTCTCAATGCACATGGAGGCAGGAGGAGGCAGTTTTTGTTCCCCAACACTATCCCACTGATGCACATTAACCCTTTGATTGCTGAACATCTCTTAGTAGCAACTCAGCTGCACAAACAATTTTTGTTCCAATTTTTTGAAACGAGTTCCAGCTCCATATTCTGTTTCTCCCAATCCCAAATGCACAATGTTTTATTCAGCCAATGTGAGAGGAGACCTTTATTGTGTCTTTGAGACGTTTGTGCCAACTGATCTGAAGTATAATTGCCCTGTTGGAGCTCTGCTGAGTCCATCAAAAGGCTGGCAATCTGTGGCCACTACGGAAAGCCCAAGAACATTGGAAAAAAGGATGAAAAAAAAAGATGCTGGAGATCCAAAATAAAAACAGAAAATACTGGAAACACACATCTGGTCAGGCAGCATCTGCAGAAAGGGAATCAGTTAACGTTTTAGGTCTCCGTTAACTCTGTTCCTCTCTCCACAGCTGTTGCATGACCTGCTGAGTGATTCCAACATTTTCTGTTTTTTATGGAAGAAAGGATGATGGAATGCTGGCCAATATCTCAAATGGGGCATGGATATAAAGAAGAGGAAGTTACATTTTTTAGTGAACCTCAGTCAGGCCCTGTCTGGAGTAATTGCTTTTGGTTGTGGGCAAGGAGAGGGTGAATATAGCACCCATTCCCAGAATTATATAGGGATTAGAGGGGTTAATTATTCAAACAAGTTGCCAAAACTTACTTCGATTACTCTGTGCAGAAGACTGAAAAGAAGTAAGACCAACGGTGCTTAAAATGTTTTTAAAAAGGGAAGCCATAGAGATCGACGTCTCTGGGAAGGGAATCAAGAAAACAATAAGTTACAGCTAGATGGAGACACGAGAGACTGCAGATGCTGGGATTTGGAGCAACAAACAAATTGTTGGCGGGTCGAGCAGCATGGGGTGATGGTGCATTGGTCACCATGCAGGGTCTCGACCCAAAACATCGACAATTCTTTTCCCCTCACAGATGCTGCTTGACCCACTAATTTACATTTAAGCCACTCAGACAGGTAATAACTTTTCTCCCCACAGTGGCAGAATGGTTACTTTACTGAACTCATGGCTAAAGAGCTGGACCATTGACCTGGAGAATTTAAATTCAGTTAATTAATAAATAAATCTGGAATATAATGATAACCATAAAACTACTGGGCTTTTTGCAGAAAAAAACATTTGGGTCAGTAATATCCTTTAGGCAAAGAAATCTGAATTAACAATCAAAAATGCTAGAAATTCTCAGCAGGTCAGGCAGCATCTGTGGAGAGAGAGGGACAGAGAGAGGGACAGAGACAGGGCTAACGTTTCAGGTCGATAACTTTTCATCAAAACCATCTGATCAATGCTCCAACCTGAAACATTAATTGCTTCTATCTCCACAGATGCTGCCTTACCTGCTGAAGGTTCCTGGCATTTTCAGTTTTTATTTCAGGTTTTCAGTATCTGCAGTATTACATTTTGAGGAATGGGAATCTCCTGTCGTTCGTGTGAGTCCAGACACATTGTTATGGTTGGTTCATACACACCTTGTTAGTTAAGGGGTAAGTAGGGATGGAATTTAATTGTAGACCTTACAATGTAGTTCTCATCCTGTAAATGAATGAATGCAGGGTATTAAAAATGTGGAATTCTTTTCCAAAAAGCCCAATGGTCTTCTAATTCCACATTCTCGGAGAGCAGAAAATAAGAAGCGTTGAAGATTTTAACAGAAATCCCACAAAATAGCTCAAAGACATTCACCCAACCCTGGAAATTTTAGTAAGGAATTAGAGCAGAGATTTGAATGATGTGCATTTGGAGCTCAGTCACAGAGGTGTTACAGGAATCACAAATATTCCACATTCACAGTGTATTAATTTTTAACTGGAGGAACATTCAAAGCAATAAGATTCTCAAAGTGTTAAATGCATCAGATTATCCGTTTCAGATTCAAACCTACTGCTCAATAATTTTGGGGACCAGTTATTGCACTGTCACCCCCTTGCCTCCCCTCTAAGCATGCACAGTGGCAAACAATTCATGGCATAACACAGTCAGAACGTTAACACCAAGATATTAGAATCTACACACACTGTTCCCCAATTAATCTCGCCTTCTGTCTCTTGCCTTCAAACACTTTAAACAAATCAAATGATAAACACAGGGAGGTCATGTCACAATGCTCAATCACTAATTTGTACTTTCTTTTAATATTAAAAAAAAGTAAAAGTTAGAATTAGGAAAGTATGGTGCAGGGTAATGAGTGTTCTGCAGATATGATTTCAAGGAGGATCACTAACACAAAAAATCTGAGGAAAGGTCGCTGACCCTGAAACATTGACTGGTTTCTCTCTCTACAGATGCTGCTTGACTAGCTGAGTTCTTCCAGAATTTCTGTTTCTGCTTTAGGGGATTTCAATGCATCTTTGAGAGTGTGAACAGCCTCCCGCAATCTGATCACGGGCAATCTGGACTCCTTCCCCTGTCCCAACCCCCTTCCCACCCCCACTTTAATTCTAAACCAATACACCCGCTAGAATGCATATGGATCTGGCTTTCCCAGTTAAATATTCAAGACCAGAAATTGACTTTAGACAACAGATATTGATGAGGCTGAAGCTGGCCATTCTGCCCATCATGCCTCTGTCAGCCATTTGGAGGATGTCCAATCTAATCCCACTTTGTAGTTCTAAATTGGTCACAAATCCCACTAAATTGATTCTGTTTAAATGAGGCAAGGGTTTCTGCCTTCAATGCTCTATCCGGCAGTGAGTTCCAGATCCCCGCCACAAGTCTGGGTGAAAAAAATTCTTCTCAACCCTTCCCTCTCCAACCCTACAACCAATGACCTAAAATATACACGCCCCACCATCCCTCCCTAGGTAGCTGACCTCTACTAGTGTCACCAGGTTGCTCCTCTTCATCCTCCTGGATTCTCATAACATTTCATTAGCCCAACTGAGTTTCCCCATTCATGTACCCAAACCCAACCTCAGACCCACCAGATTAATCTGCAACAGAGGCTGCAATACAGCACCTTGGGCGGCCCTGAATGTGTCTCCAGTTCCCCCACCCAGCCCATGGTCCTCGGTTGAACCCTTCCCCACCCCGCTTCCCCGATCCAAGGTATCAATATCAGCAACAATGCAGCGTAATGGGAGTGTAATAAATGCGAGGGAGCCACCAGATGATATTCAGCCGAAACGTGAATGGCTTGCGGTAACAGGACGCATCAATAGCACAAAGACATTTTCTAAAAACTAGATTTCTTTTAAAGAAAGAACTGCAATGAAAGGATGTGTATTAAAGACTCCCAGACCCTCCTCCGTTTCCCTATGTTATTGCCCGGCACATCAGGGTTTGATCGGTGAGAACCCAGCGCTCGCTAGGACCCAGCGGGTTCGCTGCACTCCGAGACAAGATTGTCAATCCAACCAGCTGGCAAATTGAAAATCTCTCCACGCCGAAATACTATCAAGGCAGCTGCGAGCTGGCCTTAAACACGACATGCATGTTATCTCAAACCCAGATTCCCAGGAGACGGCCAGGTTCAAAGAACATGTCCAGCCCACTGCTTGCAAAGCTGTCCACGCATCGGTTTGAACTTGCAAAGCGACAGCTCTGTCTTAGTCAGTCCGCGCGTGCAAATTGTCCTGAGTATTTCCAGATTTTTTTTTTGTAAAAAAATTATTAAAACCCACAGGAAATAAACTGTGCTAAAAAAAAACCCCGCTGTGAAACCACGTAAAGACGGTTCTTCATAAAGCTGTGTTCTCTCCCTTGTAATATTGTACGTTAGTAATCAAAGCCAGGAAGAGTTACATATTTCATAACACACACAAAAAAATTACTGCCCAACTATAAAGGCAGGTGTGTGTATAATCGATATCCTGATCACGGCACTAGCGCTATTGTCTGAAGATCCAAAAATATTAAACAGCAATTTTAAAAAAATGCATCGATTTAACTTACTTTGGGACAAGGGTGGGGTTATGTAGAGGATATTTTAACATGTAAAAAAAAATCAGGAGAGGCACCTTAATGCGATTTAAAATAATCTAGAAAAATGCACGCTGACGTTGAAATTGCTGGTTTAACTCTTTTTTTTTTTTTTGCTTATGTGTGTGTTTTAAGAGGAATTATTTTTTTAAAAAAAAGCAAAAAAAGGATGATTTGTTAAAAACAAAATCTCTGTAGCGATATTTAGTAGGTAAATACCAGATCAGAAACGCTGGAGGCCAGCCAGTCTCCTGAAATCATCTCGTTAACTTCAGGAGTGCAGTAGTCCGGGAATTCGAAGTGAGACGCTGAGTTCGTGAGCGACCCTTCCACATCCCTGTCCAGTGACAGAGAGTCCAGTGTATCGAGGGGCAGGTTCTCAAAGTTTGCGCTGGTGATGATGTTCAGGATCTCCTCCTCCAGCTCCTCGTCCGACGAGGACGACGAGGCGAGGGAGCAGGAGCCCGACCGGCTGGAGGTGGGCGAGGGGGACCGGGCTTCCCTGGGACGCTCGCACGCTCTCCCGTCTCGTCCTTCTGAAGCCGGGGTCTCGGGGTCACCGGCGGGCAGCTCCGTTGCAAGGCAGTAGTTGGGATCTTCACTCAAGACCCCCTCCCAGGGCGGCCGAGGTTTCCTGGGGTGACCCTGGTGGGCGAGGCGGATCTCCATCAACCTCCCCACAGGGTCCACCTCCTCCGCCTCCGCCTCCTGTCCCGGCGGCCGGACGGTGCTGCTTCGCTTGGTCTTCCAAGCCGCCTTGGTTCCCCTGGCTCGCTGCTTCTTGCCCGTTAAACCGTTCCTCACCGATGCCACCTTCTTGCTGAGCATCTTGGCGATGGCCCCGCCCTTGCCCTTCTTCCTGGGTCGATACTTGTAGTCCGGGTAATCGGCCATGTGTTTGAGCCTGAGTCTCTCCGCTTCTCGGATGAAGGGGATCTTCTCGCTGTCCTCCAGGGCTTTCCAGCGTTTGCCCAGGCGCTTGGAGATCTCCGCGTTGTGCATGTCAGGAGACTGCTCCATGATCTTCCTCCTCTCGATCTGGGACCACACCATGAACGCGTTCATCGGCCGCTTGATGTGCCCGCTGGGAGTCTTGCACCAAGCCGGCTCGGCCCGCAGAGCCAGCCGGCGGGGAGAGCTGGCCATCCCCGTCTCGGCATCGCTGGACTCGGCGCTCTCTCCAGCAACCATGTCGCAAAGTTTGAGAAGGCACCGCGAGGGAGTGGGAGGTGTGGACAAGGGGGGCTGGAGGAGGAGGAGGAGGAGGAGGAGGGGTGGGTGGGGTGGGGGGTGGGGAAGGGATGATCAAACCCCAGGAACTGACCAACCTCTACGCCTCCCACCCGGACCCAGCAGCGCTGCAACCAGTCTCCAGCCTCCAAAACCCACGCGTTCCCAGTCCGCTCCGAGTTGTAATTTTCCCTGTGTATATATTTCTCTCCCCCACCCCCCGACCCCGACCTAGCAAATCCCACCCTGCTGTCGCTTCCATTGGCTGCTTCAGCTCGGTTACTACCAGCCGACCCACCAATCAGTCGAGCCCAGCCAGACAACACTGGGCGTGGAACTGCCTTCATGTGTTTTGGAAAGCTCCAACGCGTTTCAGACCAGTTTACAGGGCGAGGTGTCTGTGGTGTTCTTTCTCTCCATCATACAAACTACAGATGTCCCGTTCATTGAAGGCAAACGACCGGCCCTGAGTGCGCGCAGAGGGGTCAGGCGGAGAAAGGGTTAACCCCAATGGTCACAACCGCTAAAAAAAAGTTTTAAGATGAAGCAAAGGGGCGGGGAAGGCGGGGCGAGAGTGGGGTGTGGGGGAAGGATGGGGGGGGGGGGTGGAACGGGTGACGAGGAGGGAGGGGAGATGGTGGGGGTAGAGGGAAGGAAATAAAAGATAGGTTCGGAGGAAGAGTAAAATGCAAAGACCGAGTCAAAGTGGAGCTTATTGTCATCTTCGCAAGTCCATGTGTGCACAGGTGCAATGAAAAACTTCCTTGCAGCAGCATCACAGTCACAGAGCACCAGATAAGCAGCACTCACAAGAAAACCATAAATTAAACATAAATTATACACAATTTTTACAAGAAAGAACACAATTAGAACAAAAAAAGTCCTTTGCAGTGCAAAGTGGTTGATACACTGTGTTGCTACCTGAGTGATTCTGTTTGTGTCCTCTCCAACTCCCTCCTCTGAAAATAAAACATGTTTGATTTCAAACTTTCCCCGGTTCATCAATTCTGAGACATTACCTCTCTCCCTCTCTGCTACTCAGACTGCACTGCTCGTCTGTGACTCTATGCAGCATTTTACTTCAGATTTCCAGTATCTGCTCTTTGAGGGCAGAGTCGTTAGCCGAAGTCGGCGAATTTGCTAGGTGGAAAAAAAAACTGCAGATGACGGAAATCTGAAATAAAACCAGAAAACACTGGAAACACTCGGCAGGCCAGGCAGTGTGTGTGGAGAGAGAAACCAGGCTAATATCTCAATGTCAAAGACACTCAGTCACCAATGTAAAAATGAGAAAACAATTTAGCTTTAAGTTGCAAAGAAGCTGGAGGGGTCAAGCTATCAGAGATGTTTCCTTTATACTATGCATCCCTCCCCAATCCTCTCTGTGAGTTAAGACCAACTTGCTTTCTCATTTTCGTAGCTCTGATGGAGGGTTTTCTGTCTGAAGCATTAACTGTGTTTCTCTTTCCAGGTGCTTTCATAAGGATGAGGAGGTATCTCATTGAAGCCTACTGGATACTGAAAGGCCTGGATAGAGCATACGTGGAGAGGATGTTTCCATCAGTAGGAGAGTCTAGGATCCGAGGGCACAGCCTCAGAATAAAGGGACGTCCCTTTAGAACTGAGATGAGGAGGAATTTCTTCAGCCGGAGGGTGGTGAATCTGTGGAATTTGTTGCCACAGAGGACTGTGGAGGCCAAGTCATTGGGTATATTTAAGGCAGAGATTGATAGGTTTTTGGGTTAAGGATTACAGGGAGAAGGTGGGAGAATGGGGTTGAAAAATAATCAGCATAGATGGGCTGAATAGTCTCATTCTGCTCCTAGACCTTACGGTGCTGCCCGACCTGCAGAGTATTCCCAGAATTTTCTATTGTTATTTCTGATTTATAGCGTCTGCAGTGTTTTCCTTGTGAACCATCGTACCACCGTCTTACCAAGTGGTTGAGTTACTGAACTGGCATCCAATGACCTAAACTATCCATTCAGAAGCACAAGTTCAAATCCCACTGCAGCTGAAGAATTTAACTTCAGCTATGGAGTCATGGCATGATACAGCACAGGAAGAGGCCCTTCAGCCCCCTGTGTCCATGCCGACTATCAAGCACTCATTTTTACATTAATCCTACCCGAACTCATTTTATTCTCCCCACATTCCCATTATATCCCACCAGATTCCACCATTCACCTACACACGAGGGGCAATTTACAGTGTCCAATTAACCCACACATTTTTGGGATGTGGGAGGAAACCCGGAGCACCCGGAAGAAACCCACATGGTCACAGGGAGAACGTGCAAACACCACTCAGACAGCACCCGAGGTCAGGATCGAACCTGGGTCGCTGGAGCTGTGAGGCAGCAGTTCTACTATTTGTGCCACTGTGCGACCCAAATACATTCAAATACATATATATTCAATTATATATGGAATTAAAAAGCTAGAATAAGTAATGTGACCAGTAATTGCAAAAGCCCTTATGCTTCAGCTATGCTTTTTAGGAGAAAGAATATTACCTGGATTCCACACACCTTGACATTTGACTCTACACTTCCTGCTGCCTTGAGAAAGTAGCCAACATAATCAACCCAATCATTCTCCCTTCTCCTCACTTCCATCAGGCAGAAGATGGTAAAGCTTGAGAACACGTACCACCAGGCTCAAAGACAGCTTCTATCCCGCTGTTATGACTCTTGGTATTCCTCTTATGTGATAAAGATGAACTTTTCCAATCTACCCCATCATGGCCCTTGCACTTTATTTGTCTACTTTCTCTGTAACTGTAACACTTTATCCTGCATTCTGATTTTTTTTCCCTTTTGTACTACCTCAATGTACTTTTGTTTGGAATGATCTGTCTGGATGGCATGCAGACAAAAGTTTTTCACTGTACCTGTGACAATAATAAACCAGTTACTAGTTATTCTCTGAAATGTTGAGCTACTCATGTTATGGGGCAGTCAGGACGTGGGTGTGGCACGTGAGGTTAGTCCTGTATTAAGTGCCCTTGAGAAGGTGCGGCTGAGTTACACTGAACTGCTGCAGACTCTCTGGTGAAGGTTCTCCTACAGTGCTGTTGAATCAGAATCAGAATCAGGTTTAATATCACTGACATATAGAAACATAGAAAACCTACAGCACAATACAGGCCCTTTGGCCCACAAAGTTGTGCTGAACATGCCCCTACCTTAGAAATACTAGGCTTACCCATAGCCCTCTATTTTTCTCAGCTCCATGTACCTATCCAAAAGTCTCTTATAAGACCCTATCTATCTGCCTCCACCACCGTTGCCGGCAGCCCATTCCACGCACTCACCACTCTCTGAGTAAAAAACTTACCCCTGACATCTCCTCTGTACCTACTCCCCACCACCTTAAACCTGTGTCCTCTTGTGTCAACCGTTTCATCCCTGGGAAAAAGCCTCTGACTATCCATGCGATCAATGCCTCTCATCATCTTATACACCTCTATCAGGTCACCTCTCATCCTACTTCGCTCCAAGGAGAAAAGGCCGTGTTCACTCAACCTGTTTTCATAAGGCATGCTCCCCAATCCAGGCAACATCCCTGTAAATCTCATCTGCACCCTTTCTATGGCTTCCACATCCTTCCTGTAGTGAGGTGACCAGAACTGAGCATAGTACTCCAAGTGGGGTCTGACCAGGATCCTATCTAGCTGCAACATTGTCATGTCATGAAATTTGTTGTTTTGCGGCAGCAGTACAGTGCAAGACATAAAAAATTACTATAAGTTGCATAAATAAATAAATAGTGCAAAAGAGGAATGCTGAGGTAGTGTTCGTTTAGACCCTGTAGTGATGATGAACACTATCTCCAAGACACAGTGATGGGCAACATGGAAGAGAACCTCCAAGCTGTGCTGAAACTTGAAGCCCTCAACCTTCTTGTCGGTAGACCTTGTGGGTTTCAGAGGTACTGTTGGGGTTGCCCAGGTGAGCAACTGCAGTGCATTACAGCCATGGAGTGCTGGTGGTGGAAAGAAGGAATGTTTAATGAGGGTCCATGGGGCATCAGTCAAGAGGACTGCTTTGTTGTGGATAGTGTTGAGCTTCTTGAGTTTCTTGGATCTGCAAGCATTGAATATTCCATCACACTCCTGATGTGGAAAGGCTTTCCTTGGAGTCATAGAGTCACAGAGCAATACAGCAGGGATACAGGCCCTTCTGCCCAACCAGTCCATGCTGACCAGGTGCCCACCCAGCTAGTCCCAATTTCCTGCATTTGGCCCCTATCCCTCCAAGCCCTGCCCCTCCATGTACCTATCCAAGTGCTTCTTAAATGGCACTGTTGTACCTGCTTCAACCACTTCCTCTGGCAGCTCGTTCCATATACTCACCACCCTCTGCGTGAAAAAAGTTGCCCCTCAGGTCCCTTTTAAATCTTTTCCCTCTCAACCTAAATTACGCCCCCTAGTTTTGGCCTCCCCTACCCTGGGGAAAAGACTTTCACCTTATCTATGCCTCTCATAATTTTAAACATTTAATATTAAACATCGCCCATAATTCTCTTATGTTCTAAGGAATAAAGACCTAGCCTGGCCAACCGCTCCTGATAACTCAGGCCCCCTAGTCCTGACAGCATCCTTGTAAACTTTTTTTAGAAGGTCCGGAGGTGAATCACTCACTGCAGGATACCTAGCCTCTGACCTGCTCTTGTAGCCACAATGTTTATGTGGCAGGTCCAGTTGAGTTTCTGGCTCGTGTTTAATATAGCAGAGGATACTGGTAGGGACCTCAGCAATGATAACGCCATCAAATAACAAGAGGAGTTGGCTAGACCTCCTCTTCTTAGACATGGTCATTACCTGGAACTTTTATACATGAATGTTATTTGGTAAAACACAAAGGATTTCACAGGGTGAAATTAACAATGAAGTATATGTTCCACCGCTTGAACCAAAGCACTAAATTGTTTCAAATAAAGTTGAACACATTTCTTAAAAGAATAAACAAAGGAATTTAATGCAAACATAGTTTCTTCCAATATAACACAGAATGATCTCAGCCCCAAAGTGTATTGGTGTGATGAAGCTATACACAGCTTTCAATTCAAAAGATGAATTATTCATTATCAAAAAATAATGCTTTGATTGATTTCATACAGTATGAGTAACTGAGAAGATATATTTACTTATTCATTATTACACATACCTGATTTCCTTAAAAGTCAATTTTGAGGGAAGAATCCCAATCAGAAATGGTGCTATTTTGAATTTGCAACTAACCATTGAGATTATGACGAGTAGGAACATTTAAAAAGTGCATAGTTTTTATCATTCTTTCATGAGATGTGAATATCATTTTCAACCAACATTATTGTCTCTGCTTAATTACTCCCAGTCCATTTCAGAGGGGAGATGAGAGTCAATAATGTTGGTGAGTCTGAAGTCACTGTGATGCTGTTGTAAGGGAGTCTTTCATTGCATCTCTGCATGCAGATACTTGTGCATATGACAATAAAGTCGACTTGACTTGACATATAGGCCACGCAGAGTATGGTTGGCAGATTTTCTTCTCTGACGGGGAACAATGAACCATATGGGTTTTTACAACAATCCAAAAATATCATTGTCATCGTGGCACATTAGCTGTTTTAAATTTCAGGTTTGTTTAATTATTTGAATTTAAATAAATTGCGCTGGCATATTTTAAACAATGATAAATTTATGTTTTTATAGACATTATATTAATTAAGTGATATTTGAAATTCAAATATGTTATATACTTGTGCATAGTGATCTAGTATATACTGTGTTATATACCTTGCTAAGTATATAACACAGTTAAGGCAAAAAATTATTGTATCAGCAGCTGTGTTACTATACCCAACTGTACTCAGTTGAGTAGCCTAGTTACCTTGTTGGCTTCTTTCATGAAAAATTGTTGGTTTAAGTCTTGCTGAAAATCAGAAATTGCTGGAAACACTCAACAGGTCAGGCAGCATCTGTGGAGAGAGAAACAGACTTAACGTTTCAGCTCAATGAGGAACAACACCTCACCTTCTGTCTGGACGCACTACAGTCATCTCGACCCAATATCAAATTGTACAACTTCAGTTCACAGCTAGGAAAATGAGAAGACAGGCTCCAGAGATGGTGGGGGAGAAATTGATAGGACAGCGGGAAAATCTCTGGTAGGGGAGGCTGGGGTTGTCGTGGGGAAAGGCTGTAGCTGAATTCATCAGGTTTTTAGGTTAATGAGGGCAGTTGGAAAGAGAGATCATGCAGGGCTATGGGACACACCCGGCAGGTTGGGCTGTGCTAATGGAGAAAGAAAAAATATCAGTATTACAGATGAGCGACTTATAGTGGAACTAACTAGTTCTGATACAGAGGTAGTGAGTTACATGAAGCTGTAGAACTTGATATTGAGTCTAGAAGACTGCAGTGTGTGCAGGTGGAAGATGCTGTTCCTTAAGGTTATGCTGGGCCTCATTATAACAGTGCAAGAGGGCACAGGCATATAGGTCAGAGTGGGAATGAGATGGAGAATTAAAGTGGCAGGCTCCATTGCATACTGAGAGAAGGTGATTACGTTGGTGGGTCATCCAGCAAGTGAGATATCAAACTGGAGTCTTTCTACTTACGTAGGACATAGAACAGTACAGCACAGGAACAGGCCCTTCAGCCCACGATGTTGTGCCAACCTAATTAAACTAGTAGTCAAACAGCTAACTAAATTAGTCCCTTCTGCCTGCACTAGGTCCATATCCCTCCATTCTCTGCATATGCATGTGCCTATCTAAGAATCTCTTAAATACGCCTATGTATCTGCTTCCACCACCACCCCCTAGCAGTGCGTTCCAGGCACCCACCACTCTCTGTGTAAAGAAATTTGCCCCGCACATTTTCTTTGAACTTCCCCCTCTCACCTTAAATGCATGCCCTGTAGTTTTGGACATTTCAGCCCTGGGAAAAAGATACCGGCTGTCTACTCTTTCTATACCTCTCATAATCTTGTAAACTTCTATCAGCCTCTGCTGCTCCAGAGGAAGACTTATTCACAATGATGGCAGCATCCAAGAAGATCGGGGGTCAGGGGTGGAGTAGGGGGAAGGTCCTGTTTCTCCGGATGTTCTAGCACATCGTTATTCCTCATTCACCTCACAAGCCGGTTATTTACCTCAAAATAATGACAGTCCTTGCTCTGACTGTCATTATTTCCTCTGAAACAGAGCAGTTTTGGCTGTTCCGAACACAGCTTGAGGTTCTATAAATGCCCATTCTTAACTTCTCCCCTTTAGTTTTGGACTCCTCTATCTGACAGACAAATCTCAAAATTTATGTACACATGTTGTTGTTTTCATACTTTCATTCATGGGGACGGGAGTGAAAGATAATGTTTTGCTCCCACTTTGATCCCTGTGAATTGAGTGGGCTCATACATTGCTATAAGTGCTATAAGGAAAATCAATATATCATTATCAAGACTGTGAGTGTAGTAATGCTGAGGTCCGTATACATTACAATTCCCTTTATAATGCATTGTGCATCACAGCACCTTGCATGATCTGTAGTCCTTTAGTCATTCATGCAACCTGCCATTCTGTACATATTGTGACATGCCACACACCGGTCCAATGTTCGATGTCCTTTTTACTGAGTATCCATTGTTGCACAGTGTAACTCATTGGCTAGTCGGTACACATTACAATGTAAGAGGGTGCACAGAAGGGAAGTCAACTGGATGGGGACCGAGATTAACAACTAGAGCCAGGTATCTCAGAAGTGAAATTATTTACTTTTACACAGAGAGGGTGGTGGATATTGGGGCCACAGTTGATTCATTGTTAATTTCATACCTGGAAGTGAGTGGTTTTCGTTAACTTTAGGCATTAAGTGGTATAGGGAGTTAGAACTGGAATTGGAATTGGAATTGGAATTGGTTTATTATTGTCGCATGTACAGTGACAAATTTGTCTTGCATGCCGTTCATACAGATCAATTCATTACAACAGTGCATCATGGTAGTACAGGGTAAAACAATAACAGAATGCAGAGTAAAGTGTTACAGGCAAAGGGCAGTGCAGGCAGACAATAAGGTGCAAGGTCATAACGAAGTAGATTGTGAGGTCAAGAGTCCATCTTATCGTAATAGGGGACCGTTCAATAGTCTTATAACAGCAGGATAAAAGCTGTCCTTGAGCCTGGTGGTACCTGCTTTCAGGCTTTTGTATCTTCTGCCCGATGGGAGGGGGGAGAAGAGAGAATGTCCAGGGTGGATGGGGTCTTTGATTATGTTGGCTGCTTTACCGAGGAGGCAAGAAATATAGACAGAGTCCATAGAGGGAAGGCTGGTTTCCGTGATGTGCTGAGCTGTGTTCACAACTCTCTGGAGTTTCTTGTGGTCCCGGGCAGAGCAGTTGCCGTACCAAGCCAGGATGTATCCAGATAGGATGCTTTCTATGGTGCATCAATAAAAATTGGTGAGTGTCAATGAGGACATGCCAAATTTCTTTAGCCTCCTGAGGAAGTAGGGACACTGGTGAGCTTTCTTGGCCATAGCGTCTGTGTAGTTGGACCAGGACAGGCTGTTGGTGATGTTCACTCCTGGGAACTTGAAGCTCTCAACCTACTCGACTTCAGCACCATTGATGTAGACAGGTGCATGTACACCGCACCCCCCCCCAACTTCCTGAAGTCAATGACCAGCTCAGATAAACCATTATCATTGAGTGATGGAACAGGTGTGAAGATTTTGAACGCTCCACTCTGATTGCCGTGTTCTTATGTAACTCATCACTGAGTTCCTGCACATTGTGGCTTTCAAGATAAAATTTCTTCCTTTATGGCGTCGTTAACACCTACCCTTACGTCAAGCCTTATTGCCTCTTGAGCACAACAACCTTTATTGATGTTTCAGTGTTTTTCTAAGCAGTTATTAAAGTGAGGCCCAGATTGGCCTCTCAATGAATTTAAGAGATCTCACTGTCCTTTGTTGAAGAACTTGTGTCCTGGCCCATACTTTCTCCTCAGCCAACATAAAGGAAAAGTTGATTATCTAATGGTTACCATGTGGAGCTTGCTGTGTGCAAATGGCTGGTGCATAACCTGCATTTTACTCCCCTCCCCTCCCTTCTCCCTCTTTCTCTCAGTCTCCCTCTCTCTTTTTCTCTGTCTCCCTCTCTCTCTTGCTCTCTCTCTCTATCTCTCTCTTTCTCTATCTCTTCCCTCCTCTCTATCTCTCTCTCCCTTCCCCCACTCTCTCTCTCTCTTCTCTCTTTCTGTCTGCCTGTCTCTCACTCTTTGTCCCCCTCTCTCTCTCTCCCCCCTACCTCTCCCGCCTCTCTCTCTCTCTCTCTCTCTCTCTCTCCACATATGTTCCTCAGTGTCAAATCTCGTTCGACAGCTCTCTTGTGATGGGCCTTGGGCTTTTGCCAAATTAAAAGTGCTAAATAAATGCAAGTTGTTGTTCTGATACACCCTTCAAATCTGAACATGTCGGAGCTTTCTGTGTAATAGAACACTTGATCAGAATAGATTTCATGATGAGGTAATCCTTCCTGATAAACCACTCATCTTTGTGTGAGTTAAGTTATGGCAGAATTATGTCTAAGATAAATTAACAGGTTAGTTTTAGACAGAATTTATTTCAGAACCAGAATATTTGTATATCCTCTCCTTCTTCCACTATAATAGTTTTCATTTCAGGACCAGCTTCTTGCTATCAATAAACTTCTTCACCCATATCTTAAAAAGAGGAGTGGCCGATGTAGGGTGTCTTTATTATGACATATTATTAGCAGAAAAACTAACGACACATTAATCAATCATCCTTGTACGGAGCAGCATTTATTCCATGGGCAACGGCGCAGATCAGTGGAAGCTCGGCAAACTATTCAAAGAAGATTTCAGCTCAGATACACATCAGCAAGTCGCATTTACAATGTCGAGTTTGAAGACCAGAAGCATTTCAGGTGGTTAATCAGTTCACAGTGCATGTGCATGCAGTCAGTTTAATTTCTAAAATTATCACTCTTTGATCAGCAATTCATTAGTGGACAAGATGAGAGCTCCTTTGCTGAGATCTTCCTCGAAGATTCTCCTGATCAAATGCTGGACCTCCAGTGCAGGATTGTTACAAAGGAGACCATTCAACCCTCAATCCTATTCCACTGTACTGTTAGATTATGGCTGCACAGTATTTTAGCTCCATCACATAGATTCATAGGGTAATACAGCACTGAAACAGGCCCATCAGCCAAACTTGTCTAAGGTCACCACTCAGTCTCCTACACTCCGAAGAATAAACTCACCTTTAATTCACATCCCTCAAAACACTTACCCATCAAATCTCCATTGATCATCACCATGTATACTTTGTGATCCATCCTTCACAGCCTTCTTGGAGAATAAGTTACAGATTTGCACAGCCCTTTGTGTGAACACAAACCTCTTGATTTGCCTGCTAAATGCACCTTCAGAACTAAATGCTAACCTTCAGAATGTGCTCTTCTTCCTTTTTGCTGGATTGATATAAACGGTAGCAAAGGAATTAGTTTCTTTCCACCCTATTGAATCTTTTTCATAATTTAAACAGCTCAGTTAGATTACTCTTAAATCTTCTAAACTCCAGGGAATACAAGCAAAGATCATATACTTGCTCTTCATAATTTAACACTGTAAGCCCTAAATATCACACTACTGTTCCCTATTCAAGGTCAAGGTCAATAATCGGCATCTGGATATAACTCTCTGTGTGTGTTTGTGTGTGTGCGTGTATGTGTCTGTGAGAGAGAGTGTTTACATGTATGTGTACACATATGCGCATTTCCATGTGTGCTGTGTTGCCACATGTACGTACATACGTGAGCATTTGGAATGAAAACAGAAAGTGCTGAAAGGACTCAGCAATTTTGGTGGCATTTCTGGAAAGAGAATCAGAGTTTAACAGTTGAGGTCAATAGTCATTAGAGGTGGAAGAAAAAGAAAATAAATATGTTTAAGATGCAGAGAAAGGGAGGAGGGGAGGAGAGAACAAAAGGAAAAGTGTCTAACTGTCAGAAGGCAGCAGGTTAAATGACAAGAGGAATAAACGTGCAAGGCAAGAAGTCCTGATGGTGGGATGATTGGTCATCCAGCTGAAACGTTAACTTCCTCTCTCCGTTGGCCTGGCTTGCTAAGTATTAGAGTCACAGAGCAATACAGCATGGATACAGGCCCTTCAGCCCAACAAATCCATGCTGACCATGCTGCTCACCCAGCTAGTCCCAATTCCCTGCATTCGGCCCATATCCCTCTAAGCCCCGCCCCTCCATGTACCTATCCAAGTGCTTCTTAAATGATACTGTTGTACCTGCCTCACCCACTCCCTCTGGCAGCTTGTTCCATATACTCACCGCCCTCTGCGTGAAAAAGTTGCCCCTCAGGTCCCTTTTAACTCTTTCCCCTCTCACCCTAAACCTATGCCCCTAGTTTTGGACTCCCCTACCCTGGGGAAAAGACTGTTACCATTCACCTCATGCAAAAATATCTTCTCTCAATTCACTCTATCAGTTTCCCTTAATATCTTGAAATATTCTCTCAATCACTTCTTGACCGTTTTAATTCAAGATTCTGTCATTTTTCCTTACAACTTGAACCTTGAAGTCCAGGAATCATTCTGTTAAATCTACTCTGCACTCTCTCCAAACTCAATATGTCCATCTTAAGGCATTGTTTAGTTCTGGCACATAGAAACTGTCTTGTATCTCTGAAAATCAGTATTGGTATTAGTATATTATTGTCACTTGTACCGAGGTAGAGAAAAAACTTGTCTTGCATGCCGTCCATACAGATCAGTTCACTACACAGTGCATTGAGGTAGTACAGGGTAAAAATAATAACAGATTACAGGTAAAGTGTCACAGCTACAGGGAAGTGCATTGCAGGTAGACAATAAGATGCAAGGTCAAACAAGGCAGATTGTGAGGTCAAGAGTCCATCTCATCGTACAAGGAAACCGTTCAATAGTCCTATTACAGTGGGATAGAAGCTGTCCTTGAGCCTGGTGGTATGTGCCCTCAGGCTCCTGTATCTTCTGCCTGTTGGGAGAGGAGAGATGGCTACTTAAGAAGAAAGGAGAACCCATTGGAGTGATACTGTATTTTCATTTCTTTGTTCATGAGATATTGACATCATTAGTAATGCTGACATTTATTGTTCATCAATAATTGCCCCTAAACTGATCAACCTCGTTACTGGGTTTGGAGTCACATACAGACCAAGTTAGATATGGATGGCAGATTTCCTGACCAGAAAAACATTACTGAACTAGATGGGACTTTTACTACAATCCAGTTTCATGGCCTCACTTGCACAGATTGGCTTTTTACATTGCTCCATATGTATCTAATTATTTGCAATTAAATTCCCCAGCTACCCTGCTGGGATTCGAACGTGTGTCTATGGATCAATGGTCCAGAATTCTGACTGCTGGTCCTGTGCCTATACCAGTGTACATTTGAAATTCCAGTTCCTATCACCAGTTGCCTAATCAACATACCTTTGTGACCTCAGTAGCTTGGCACCCAGTGTGACTGAGTCACAGCCCAGAATCCATTCAATATCCTGTCTGACCATGAACAGATTGATGCACAATGGACCTGCTATGCTTTTTAATCAAAGGATACAGTTATTAACATAAGTGTTTCTGTAACATTTTAAATATTTATTTCTCATGTATTTATTCAATTTGTAGTCCTTTCACTCACTCGGAACGTCAGCACTTAATACCCCTCCCGAGTTGGCATTCAATGGCCATTTTCGAGGCCATTTCAGAGGACAATTAAGAGTCAATCACATTTGCATAGGTCTGGAGTCTCAGCTGAGGTAAGGGCGGCAGGTTTCCTTCCTTAAAAGACATTAGTGAACCAGATCAGTCTCTACCACAATTTAATCGTTTCACGGTCACTGTAAATTATATTAACTTTTTATTCTGGAATTGATTTAATTAACCGAACTCTACCGCATGAAAGTTGTGGTTAACTGTTCAACCATGCTTGCAGTTCAATGACTGCCTTCAAGCGAAATGAGGTCAACAGTACTCTTAGTTCCAAAAAGGCAACTGTGAAGAACTATTATAACATTAAAGTCGATTGTATTTAGCTTTGGTAATGGATGAGCGGGTTCACCTGAGGAATAACTCCATGACATAAGACTCAGGAAGTTCAAACCCGTTCTCTGCACAGGGAGGCTAAACCCAGCAGGACATGTGTCCCTGCTGAGCTGAAATAACGGAATAAACTAGTCAGACTGCATCTATGCTGCAGACTTGTTCTAATTTAATAGAGTCATTTCTCTGGGTTAGGAAGGTTAAAAACTGGTGCAGAATGTTACATGATAATGCACGCTATGTGTGGATGCTTGCTTAGGACTGGAATTACCTGGGCTGTGATACCTTGTGTCCTCCAACAACTACTGGCCCTCACTGGGAAGTTTATTAGTGGAAAATGGTCTTATGTTTCCATTGACAGAGGTGCATAGTTTCCCTGAAAGTGGAGTCACAGGTAGACAGAGTGGTGAAGAAGGCTTTTGGCAGGCTGGCCTTCATAAGGTCAGGGCACTGAATATAAAAGTGGGGAGGTCACGGTGCGGTTGTACAGGATGCTGGTGAGGCCGCACTTGGAGTATTGTGTTCAGTTTTGGTCGCCCTGCTACAGAAAAGATGTTAGTAAACTGGAAAGAGTGCAGAAAAGATTTACAAGGACGTTGCCAGGACTTGAGGGACTGATTTATAGGGAGAGGTTGGACAGGCTCGGACTTTATTCCTTGAAGCGCAGGAGACTGAGAGGTGATCTTATAGAGGTGTATAAAATCATGAGGGGCATAGATAGGGTGAATACACTCAGACTTTTTCCCAGGGTTGGGGAATCAAGAACAAGGGCATAGGTCTAAGGTGAGAGGGGAAAGATTTAATGGGAATTTTTTACACAAAGTGTGGTATTTGTGTGGAATGAGCTGCCAGAGAAAGTGGATGAGACAGGTACAATAACAACTTTTAAAAGACAGTTGGACAGGTACATGGATAGGAAAGGTTTAGAAGGATATGGGCCAAACCCTGGCAAATGGGACTAGCTCGGATAGACATCTTGGTCAGCATGGACGAGTTGGGCCGAAGGGCCTGTTTCCGTGCTGTCTAATTCTACGACTTTATGACTGGAGATTCCAATCAATTAGAATGTCTTCATGAGATTGGAACTTCATGTACCCCTCATAATTTTGTATACCTCCATAAGATCTCCCCTCATTCTCCTGCACTCCATGGAATAAAGTCCTAAAAGGGATTAGGGATTAGGTAAAGAGATTAGGAATGTCTTTCTAAACACCCGAGTTCATCACCAGCTCTTGCTTTGAAGAGGTATACAACATTATGAGGGGTATAGATAGGGTGAATGCATGCAGACTTTTTCCCCCAAGGTTTGGTGAAAGGTGAAATACTTAAGGGGAATCTGAGGGGAAACTTCTTCACTCAGAGGGTGGTGCGAGTGTGGAACAAGCTGCCAGTGGAAGTGGTAGATGTGGGTTCAATTGTAACATTTAAGAGAAGTTTGGATAGTACGTGGATGGGAGGGGTTTGGAGGGATATGGTCGGGGTGCAGGTAGCTGGGACTAGGCAGAAGATCAGGTTGGCATGGACTAGATGGGCCAAAGGGCCTGTTTCTGCACTGTAGTACTCAATGACTCTATGACTCAATCCCTGGAAGCTTCACACCAGCTCTTTGGTGCTCACTCTGAATTTCTGTTTGCCAACCGTGGTTCCACGGGCAGTATTCCTGCCGGCTCACAGGGTCATGTGTTCTAGCCACATTCTAAGGACTTGAGCACAAAACTATCGGCTGACACTTCTGAATCATGCAGAATGACTGCTGCCCTGTCAGTTAGATCAGAAAATGAGGTCCTGCCTACTTTTTTAGCTGATGTATAGGATCCAATGGAACAACTACGCCATAGAGCAGGGGAGTTCACTCCAGCGTCGTACCTTTGTTGGTTGACAATCCTTAAACTCCCTCCCCAACAGCACTGTGGGCCCACCTTTGGAAAGACTGCAATGGTGCAAGAAATCATCACACTGCCATGTTTTAAGGGCAATTAGAGATGGGCCTTGCCAGAGACGCTCAAATCCCTTGAAGCGAATTAAAAAAAAACAAACAAGGAGTCTATTGAAGATGGCAGGAGGGTAAGAAAAGGAAGAAGTAACACATTTCCAATCCAATTGAAATACTAAAAGAAAAAATATGACCTGCTGAAACACTGCACCAATATGCAGATAAAATGTTACCTTCAGAATCAGGTTTCTGGTCACCGACATACGACATGAAATTTGTTGTTTTGCGGCAGCAGTACAGTGCAAGACACAAAAATCTATATATTACAAAAATAAACAAATAGTACAAAAAAAGGAATAATGAGGTAGTGTTCATGGGTTCATGAACCGTTCAGAAATCTGATGGCGGAGGGGAAGAAGCTGTTGAGTGTGGGTCTTCAGGCTCCCTGATGGTAGTAGTGAGAAAAGGGCATGTCCCGGATGGTGAGGGTCCTTAACAATAAATGTTGCCTTCTTGAGGCACCACCTTTTGAAGATGTCCTTGATGGTGGGGAGGGTTGTGCCTGTGATGGAGCTGGCTGAGTCTACAACCCTCTGAAACCTCTTGCAATCCTGTGCATTGGAGCCTCCATACCAGGCAGTGATACAAACAATCAGAATGCTCTCCACCACACATCCATAGAAATTTGTAAGAGTCTTTGATTTTTTGCAAAACTGGAGGAAAGAGACTTTGGGGAAGCAGCCACACCATTTCACGGTGGGAGGACTAAAAAAGAATCTATAGTCCAATGCCCATAACTAGAAGTCTTTATACTATTGATTGGCTCTTGACCACGTTAGTTCCAGTACTTGGATGTCTCTCTCTTGTATCTTAGTAGCCAGAACTCAATATAGCGAAAAGAAAGAAAAAAATTTACATTTGTAGAGTGCTTCTCAAAATTTTGAAACACCCCAACAGTGGTTTACAGCCAACATATACTTCTTTAAAGTGGTCTCCGTGCTAAGGTCGGAAAATAGTAACAAGTCAGTGGTGAAAAAAATATATTCAGACCTGAGAAATACCTGGAACCAGGTGATTTCCACTGGAGAGTTCCAAAGGAAGAAGGTGAGAAGATAGATAGTTGGTCTAATTATAATGTTCCAAAGTTCTTTTACCTTGGTAAGCATTTCTTTAAATTAGAAAATTTACAGAAAACCATTCCACTGTTGAGAAAGCTGAGAGAAGGAATCCAGGATATTTTGAGCAGTTAACCTGTCACCAGCTATTGGGAAATTACTGAAGTTCATAGCTAATGTGACCAAACACCATAAGTGTCCATAATGCAGGATCCTAGGTAGTGTGGAGGAGCAGAGGGATCTGGGGGTCCATATCCACAGATCCCTGAAAGTTGCCTCACAGGTGGATAGGGTAGTTAAGAAAGCTTATGGGATGTTAGCTTTCATAAGTTGTGGGATCGAGTTTAAGAGCCGTGAGGTAATGATGCAGCTCTACAAAACTCTGGTTAGACCACACTTAGAGCACTGTGTTCAGTTCTGGATGCCTCATTATAGGAAGGATGTGGAAGCTTTGGAAAGGGTGCAGGGGAGATTTACCAGGATGCTGCCTGGTTTAGAGAATATGCATTATGAGGAGAGACTAAGGGAGCGAGGGCTTTACTCTTTGGAGAGAAGGAGGATGAGAGGAGACATGATAGAGGTGTATAAAATATTAAGAGGAATAGATAGAGTGCACAGCCAGCACCTCTTTCCCAGGGCACCAATGCTCAATACAAGAGGACATGGCTTTAAAGTAATGGGTGGGAAGTTCAAGGGAGATATCAGAGGAAGGTTTTTTATCCAGAGAGTGGTTGGGGCATGGAATGCACTACCTGCGGTGGTGGTGAGGCAGGTACATTGGTCAAATTCAAGAGATTGCTAGATAAGCATATGGAGGAATTTAAAATAGAGGGATATGTGGGGGGAAGGGGTTAGATAGTCTTAGGCAAGGTTTAAAGGTTGGCACAACATTGTGGGCCGAAGGGCCTATATTGTGCTGTACTGTTCTATGATTCTATGAAAACTTCAACTGATTGGAGAGAGCCAGTGCGAATTTGTAAAGGGTAGGCCATAGTTCTGTATGACTGATATTAATAAGGACCAGGAAGATATTTGATAAAGTGCCCCCCAACAACTGTCAGTTAAAGTTGGAGCTCATGGGGTTAATGGAAAGTCATTGAGTTGTCTGGGTGGGAGGAGACAGAAAGTAGGGATAGGTAAGAATACCTTAATTGGCAGCATGTGACTGAGGAATCCTGTTAAGATCTTTATTGGAACAACAGCAATTCACCATGTTTATTACTGTTTCAATGGTAGAATAGTTAGCAATGGTGATGCAAGAGTCAGTAGCAACAGACCCGGCAAAAGTAGACTGGGAGCAGATGCTTGTGGTTAAGATGACAGCTGACAAGTGGGAGTCTTCAAAAGAGAGTAAGTAAGAGTTCAGGGCCAGCGTGTTCCAGTTAGGGTGAAAGGCAAAGATGGTTTGATTAGTGAACCTTGGATGACAAATGATACTGAAGGTTTGATCAGGGGTAAAAAAGAAGCATATGACAGGTATCAGCAGCTGGAATCAAGTGAGTCTCTTGAGGAATATGGAACGTGTAGGAGAGACTTCAGAAAGAAATTAGCAGGGCTTACAGCGGCCATGAAATATCCTTGCAAATAAGGTTGAGGAGAATCCAAAGACATTCTATAAGTACATCAAGAGTACAAGGGTAACGAGGGGAAGAATGGATCCCCTTCGGGACCAAAGCGGAAATCTATGTGAGGAAGCAGGAGATGTGGATGAGGTCTGAAATGAATACTTCCCATGTGTATTCATCAAGGGAAAGGATGTGGAAAATACAGAGTTCAGGGAGGGGTACGTGGATAATTTGGAGCAGGTCAGTATTAGGAAGGAGGAGGTATTAGATGTTATGGAAAGCAAAAGATTTGATAAATCCCCAGGGCCAGATGAGATCTGTCCCAGGATGCTAAGGGAAGCAAGGGAAGAGATTGCTGGGGCCCTGGTGGAGATTTTTTGCATACCACAAGTGAGGGATGAGAAGGCTAGAGGATAGTTAGTGTTGTTCCTTTATTTGAGAAGGGTAGCAGGGATAATCCAGGTAACTTGATGCCAGAGACCCTTACAATAGTGGTCAGGAGATTACTGGAGGAAATCCTAAAGGATAGGATTTATGTGCATTTGGAAAGGCAAAGACTGATGAGGGAAAGTCGGCATGGCTTTGTGCAGGGGAAATCCTGCCTCACTAACTTGATTGAGTTTTTTCTGAGGAGGGAACAAAGATTGATGACAGCAGATTGGTATAAGTTGGTAATTGTTTTGTTATTGTCATATGTACTGGGATACAGTGAAAAACTTTGTTTTGCATGCCGTCCGTTCAGGTCATTTCAAAACATAAGAACTTTGAGGTAGTCCAAGGGAAAGGCAATGACAGAATGCAGAATATAATGTTACAGTTACAGAGAACGTGCATGTGGGTAGACAATAATGTGCAAAGGCCACAACGAGGTGGATTTTGAGGTCAAGAGCTCATCTTTATCGTACAAGAGGTCCGTTCAAGAGTTTTATAACAACGGGATAGAAGCTGTCCTTGAGCCTGGTGTATCTTCTGCCCGATGAGAGGAGGGAGAAGAGAGAATGTATTGGTTTATTATTGTCACTTGTACTGAGGTACAGTGAAAAACTTGTCTTACAAACCGATCGTACAGGTCAATTCATTACACAGTGCAGTTATATTGAGTTAGTACAGAGTGCATTGATGTAGTACAGGTAAAAACAATAACAGTACAGAGTAAAGTGTCACAGCTACAGATAAAGTGCAGTGCAATAAGGTGCAAGGTCACAACAAGGTAGATCGTGAGGTCATAGTCCATCTCATTGTATAAGGGAACTGTTCAATAGTCCTATCACAGTGGGGTAGAAGCTATCAGGTCTGGTGGTACATGCCCTCAGGTTCCTGTATCTTCTACCCGATGGAAGAGGAGAGAAGAGAGAATGTCCTGGGTGGGTGGGGTCTTTGCTTATGCTGGCTGCTACACCAAGACAATGAGAGGTAAAGCCAGAGTCCAAGGAGGGGAGGCTGGTGTCTGTGATGCGCTGGGCTGTGTCCACAACTCTCTGCAGCTTCTTGCGGTCCTGGGCAGAGCAGTTGCCGTACCAAGCCATGTTGCATCCAGATAGGATGCTTTCTCTTGTGCATCGGTAAAAGTTGGTGAGAGTCACAGGGGACAAACCAAATTTCTTTAGCCTCCTGAGGAAGTAGAGGTGCTGGTGAGCTTTCTTGGCCGTGGCATCTACGTGATTTGACCAGGACAGTCTGTTGGTGATATTCACTCCCAGGAACTTGAAGAATGTCCAGGGTGGGTGGGGTCTTTGATTATTTGGCTGTTTTACTGGGGCAGCAAAATGTGTAGACAGAGTCCATGGAGGGGAGATTGGTGTCTGTGATGCGCTGATCTGTGTCCACAACTCTCTGCAGTTTCTTGCGGTCTCAGGCAGAGCAGTTGCCATACCAAGCCATGATGCACCTGGATAGGATGCTTTCTAAGGGACATTTGTAATAAGTGGTGAAGGTCAATGGAGACATGCCAAATTTCCTTAGCCTTCAGAGAAACTAGAGCCGCTGGTGTGCTTTCTTGGACATGGAGTCTACATGGTGTGTCCAGGACAAGCTATTGTTAGGAACTTGCTCTCAACCATTTCCACCTCAGCAGCATTGATACAGACAGGGGCGTGTGCTCTGCCCCGCTTCCTGAAGTCAATGACCAACTCTTTTGTTTTGCTGACATTGAGGGAAAGGTTGTTGTCATGACACCATGTCACCAGGCTCTCTCTCTCTCCTTCCTGTACTCCGTCTCATTGTTACTTGTGATCCGACCCACCATAGAACAGAACAGCACAGGAACAGGCCCTTCGGCCCACCATGTCTGTGCAGACCATGCTGCCAATCTAACTAATCCCGTCTGCCTGCACATGGTCCATATCCCTCCATTCTCTGCCTATTCATGTGACTGTCTGAATACCTCTTAAACATTGCTGTCATAACTGCTTCCTTTATATTCCACAAAGGCCCTGTCCGATTTCAGCTTCCTAAACCTTACATATGTTTCCTCTTTCCCTTTGACTACATTTGCAATATCGCCCGTCATCCAAAGTTCCTGAACCTTGCCATCCTTGCCTTTCTTCTTCACAGGGACGTGTTGATCCTGAATTTTGACCAGCTGGTCTTTAAATGACTCCCACAGGTCAGATGTGGACTTTCCCAACAACAGCCACTCCCAATCTACACTCCCCAGCTTCTGCCTCATTCTGTTGTAACGAGACAGTCCCCAATGTAGCACTTTTCCCTGATGTCCAATCTTATCTTTATCCATAACTACCTGAAAACCAGTGGAGTTATGATAACTGTTCCCAAAATGCCCTCCCACTGAAACTCCGATCACCTGGGCTGGCTCATTTTCCAATACAAGGTCCAGTATGGACCCTTTCTTGTTTGGACAATCTACATACTGTTTCAAGAAACCATCCTGGATGCACCTAAGAAATCCTGCTCCATCTAAGCCTCTGGCACGAGGGGAATCCCAGTCAATATTGGGGAGAACACACACCAGTCCTCATTGAGGGGTCAGCGGTGGAAAGGGTGAGCAGCTTCAAGTTCCTGGGCGTCAACATCTTAGATGATCTGTACCGGGCCCAACACATTGATGCAATCACAAAGAAGGCAGGCCAGTGGCTCTACTTCATTAGGAGTTTGAGGAGATTTGGTACGTCACCAAAGACCCTTGCAAATTTCTGCAGATGTACGGTGGAGAGCATTCTGACTGGTTGCATCACAGCCTGGAGGCTCTAATGCACTGAATCGCAAGAGGCTGCAAAGGGTTGTAGACTCAGCCAGCAGTATCATGGGCACCCAACCATTGAAGACATCTTCAAGAGACGGTGCCTCAAGAAGGCGGCGTCCATCACTGAGGACCCTCACGTCTGGGACATGCCCTCTTCTCCTTGCTACCATCAGGGAGGTGGTACAGGAGCCTGAAGACCCACACTCATCGATTCAGAAACAGCTTCTTCACCTCCACCGTCAGATTTGTGAACGGTCCATGAACCCATGAACACTACCTCGTTATTCCTTTTTTTGCATTATTTATTTTGTAATTTATAGTAATTTTATGTCTTTGCACTGTACTGCTGCTGCAAAACAACACATTTCATGTCATGTAAGTCAGTGATAATAAATCTGATTCTGATTCTGACATTAAAGTCACCCACTACATCAGCTCTGTTGTGTTTACATCCTTCCATAAACCATCTACATATTTGTTTATCTCCTGCTTGCTATTAGGAGACATATTGTATAAACCCATCATAGTGATTGCACCTTCCTTATTCCTGGGCTCTACCCATTTTTCCTCACTGGATGAGTCCTTCAGGATGTCTGCTGTAAGTGCAGTTGTGGCATTCTCCCTGATCAGTTATGGCAAGAGATTAGACAGGCTGAGTTTGTTTTCCCTGGAGCAAAGGAGGTTGAGGGCTGACCTGATAGAAGTATACTTCTGCCCTCTTCCTTTCCAGTCCTGATGAAGGAGCTCAGCCCGAAACGTCCACTGTTTATTTCCCTCCATAGATGCTGCCTGACCTGCTGAGTTCCTCCAGCACTCTGTGTATTGCTCCAGATTCCAACATCTGCGGAATTTCTTGATTCTACAGATAAGGTAGATAGAATCCTTTTCTCATGGTAGAGGTCTGAAAAACAAGAGGACATAAGACTGAGGCAGGAGATCTATGGGATAAGTTTTTAAAGGGGATCTGAGAGGTCAGTTATTTTTCCACAGAGAGTGGTTGATATCTGGAACACGCTGCCGGAATCAGATACAATCTCTACGTTTAAGAGGCATTTAGACAGACACTTAAATAGGCAAGGTACAGAAGGAAATGGTCCGAATGTGGGAAAATGGGATTCATGTAATGGGCAAAATGGTCAGCACGGATGTGGTGGGCCGTAGGGCCCGTTTCTGTGCTGTACAACTCTGCCACTCTCTGACTCTGTCGGCAGATGACAATGGGGAGATGAGGTAATGGTCAGATCAGCCGGGATGTTATTAAACTGCACAGCAGGTTTGAGAGCTGTGTGACCTACTCCTACTCCTAATTTGTATGTCCACATGTAGATATTAAGGGAATCAAGGGCGATGGTTCCTGCAGGAAAATGACTGTGGTAAAGGATCAGCCTTGATACTGCAAATGATAGGACAGGCATGAGGGGCTGAAAGGCCTACTCCTGCTTCCGTTTCCTAATTTCGTACATTCTTAACTCCATTCCCTTCCCTTGGTTTCCTGTCCTTCGATCTTTGTCTGACTTAACCAGACCATTGTTCAAGGACAGTACCTAGCAACCCTGTCCTCAGCCCAGTCCATCAACATCTCTGGCTGACAATCCAAAGCTTATTCCAACAGGGCCTTTCCTTAGCAACCTGCTTATTCCAGCCCATAATACACAGCCTTTGCTTAGCAACCATCATCAGCTCTACTTTATTAGGAGCTTGAGGTATGTCACCAAAGAATCTTGCAAGTTTCTACAGATGTACGGTGGACAGCATTCTGACTGGTTGTATCATCGCCTGGTATGGAGGCTCCAATGTGCAGGATCGAAAGACGCTGCAGAGGGTTGTAGACTCAGCCAGCTGTATCACGGGCACAACCCTCCCCACCATTGAGGATGTCTTCAAGAGACGGTGCCTCAAGAAGGCAGAATCCATCATTAAGGACCCTCACCATCCGGGACATGCCCTCTTCACGTTACTACCATCGGGGAGGAGGTACAGGAACCTGAAGATCCACACTCAACAATTCAGGAACAGCTCCTTCCCCTCCGCCATCAGATTTCTGAACGGTCCATGAACCCATGAACACTACCTCGTTATTCCTCTTTTTCACTATTTATTTATTTTTGTAACTTAGGGTAATTTTCCTGCCTTGCACTGTACTGCTGCCACAAAACAACAAATTTCATATCATATGTTAGTGATAGTAAACCTGATTCTGATGTGATTGTGTTGGAGAGAGTGCAAAGTAGATTTAGCAGGATGTTGCCTGAATTGGAGGACTTTAGTTATGGGGAGAAACTGGATTTGCTGGGCTTGATTTCCCTGGATAGAATGAGGCTGAGGACTGACCCGATAGAGGTATATGAATTTATAAGTGGCATAGACAGGGTAATAGTCAGAATCTTTTTCCCATGGTAGGGGTATGAAAAATAAGAGGACATAGATTTAAGGTGAGAGAAGGAATCTTAAAGGGGGTTTGAAGGGAAAGTTTTTTAAACAGAGAGTGGTAGATATCTGGAACTCACTGCCAGAGGGTGTGGTGGAATCAGATACAATCACTAAGTTTAAGAGATATTTAGGTAGGCACTTAAATAGGCAAGGCATAGAAGGATACAGACCCAATGCAGGCAAATGGGATTAGTGTAGATAGGCAAAAGGTTCAGCATAGACGCGATGGGCTGAAGGGCCCATTTCTGAGATATACAGCTCATGGCTCTATGACTCTTATGACTACTGCCTCACAGCTCCAGGGAGCTGGGTTCAATCCTGACATTGAGTTCTGTTTGTGTGGAGTTTGTATGTTCTCTCCATGACTGGATAACTTTCCCTTGGTTACTACACCCTGAAAATGTGCTGGCAGACAATGTGAAATCTGTTGTTTTGCGGCAGCAGTACAGTGCAAAGACATAAAAATCCATAAATTGCAAAAATGAATAAACAGTACAAAAAGAGAGGAATAATGAGGCAGTGTTAATGGGTTCATGGACCGTTCAGAAATCCGATGGCGGAGGGGAAGGAGCTGTTCCTGAATCGTTGAGTGTGGGTCTTCAGGCTCCTGTACCTCCTCCCCAATGGTGGTAACGAGAAGAATGAAAAGAAGCAAAAGTTGATGGACAATAAGTTGCTGACCCACAGGGAAAAAGATGAAGGGGAACTAGATTGGTGGGATTTGTCTGCTGGATCTGACATGGACTCCACAGAGTGAATAGCCTTTTTGTGTGTCGTGATGTATGTAAGTATGTAAAATGTGTCTAGGTTCGTTGACTGCATAAAGATCAACGGCATTGAAAGCAGTACACTTGGCAATATTAAATTAGAACATAGAACAGCTCGGCACAGGAACAGGCCCTTCAGCCCACAATGTTGTGCCGAACTGTTTAAACTAATGATGCCTAATTTAACAAATCCCTTCTGCCTACACAAGGTCCATATCCCTCCATTCTCTGCATATTCATGTGCCTATCTCGGAGCCTCTTAAATTACAAACGGATGCTAATGGATTGATTAAAATATCTGATTTCCCTCTTTGCAACATGTTCAGGTGAATGTATTCCCTTTATAGACCAAAGAGACAAAACTCGAGCCCAAACTACACAGTCTGTCTTTAACTACATTACACGGCAGCCTGCTGTGCCCAAACTGCCTGCTGTGTTTCTAAAGGGATATCTATTCAGTTCCTTCAGTATCTTCTGTGCAGCAAAGGAATTGCTTTTTATTGTGTGCAGATCTGGTCACCCCATTACAGGAAGGATGTGGAGGCTTTGGAGAGCATGCAGAAGAGGTTCACCAGGATGCTGCCTGGATTAGAGGGCATAAGGAGAGGTTGAACGAACTTGGGTTGTTTTCTCTGGAGCGTCGGAGGTCGAGGGGAGACCTGACAGAAGTTTGTGAGATTATGAGAAGCATAGATAGGGTAGACTGTCAGAATCTTTTTCCCAGGGTAGAAATGTCAAATACTGGAGGACATGCATTTAAGGTGAGAGGAGGAAAGTTCAAAGGAGATGTGCAGGGCAAATTCAGTCACATGTACATCAAAACACACAGTAAAATGCATCTTTTGCATAGAGTGCTCTGGGGACAGCCCGCAAGTGTCGCCACGCTTCTGGCACCAACATAGCATGCCCACAGCTTCCTTACCCGTACGTCTTTGGAATGCGGGAGGAAACCGGAGCACCCGGAGGAAACCCACGCAGATACAGGGAGAACGTACAAACTCCTTACAGATGGAGGCCGGAATTGAACCCAGGTCGCTGGCACTGTAAAGCGTTACACTAATCGCTGCACTACCGTACCTGCACACACAGAGAGCGGTGGGTGCCTTTTTCTGGAACGGGCTGCCAGATTGGTAGTGGAGGCAAATATAATAGAGGCATTTAAGAGGCTCTTAAATAGGCACATCAATGTGCAGAGAATGGAGGGGTATGAACATTGTGTAGGCAGAAGGGATTAGTGTAGTTAAGTGTTTAATTACCAGTCGTGTGCCAAAGGGCCTGTTCCTGTGTTGTACTGTTCTGTGTTCTATCTTCTAAGCAGATATATGGCAAAACAAAAGTACTGGAGGGCAGTACTGGGGGGGGGCCTTTAAGAGGGGAAAGTTAAAGGAGTTGTGTGGGGCAAGTTTTTTACACAGAGAGTGGTGGGTGCCAGGGGTGGTGGTGGAGGCAGACGTGATAGTGGCGTTTAAGAGGCTGTTAGGTGAACATGAATGTGCAGAGAGTGGAGGGGTATGGACCATGTTCAGGCAGCAGAGATTTAGTTTAATTTGGCTTTGAGTTTGGCGCAGACATGGTCTGTTTCTGTGCTGTACTGTCCTATGTTCCATTTCCAACTTTTCCCCATAGCCCTTAACCAACAGTTAACAACAAATTACCAATTTCAGCTTTAAAGTAAGTAAATGAGCCAGCATCGACAGCTGAGAAACAAAAGACTGCAGATGCTGGAATCTGGATGAGAAACACTATGATGCTGGGTGGACTCAGCAGGCCAGGCAGCATCCATGAGTCCTGGAGAAGGGTCCTGACCCGAAATGTTGACCGCCTGCTTTTCTCCACGGATGCTGCCTGGCCCGCTGAGTTCCTCCAGCATCACAAGTGTTTTTCAGCATCAACAACTGTTGCGCAAGGGAGCTCCAAGGACTTCCAACCTCTGTGTGCAGAAGGTCTCCGAGAGAAATCTGGAGGGAATCCGTGAATGGATAAAGAGCGGCAAATAGATTTCAGATGAGGCAAATTAGAGAGACCAAAACACCAGAACACAAGGAAATAGGAGCAGGAGTAGGCCACTCGGCCCCTCAAATCTGCCCACCATTCAATATGATCAGGGCTGATCTACCCCATGCTTCATCTCTACCAGTTCTCCACAGTCCAATCTTTCAAAAATGTATCTCTCTCCTCTTTAAGTACCTTCATTGATCTATCTTCCATTACTTTTGAAGGTGGAGAATTCCATAGATACACCACCCTCCACGAGAAGAAGTTCCTATGCACCACAGTTTTGAATGGCTGCCCCCTTATCTTGTCACTATGTCCCCTCATCTGAGGTTGTCCCACCAGTGGAAACATCTCAGCATCTACCCTTCAGGATCCTGTTTTTTTCAATAAGATCACCCTCATTCTTCTAAACTCTGAAGAACATAGATCCAAGTTTGTCCAACGTGAAAAGCTAGAAGCAGTGGAGATCAAAGATACTCAGGATTCCATGTATACAGATCATAATAATTTGATAGGGTCAGAAAATATTCAGGAAATCCATTGGAATCTGATCCTTGCATCCAGAATACAAGGGGGCAGGAACTCTGCGGTCCCAGTCAAGAGGCCACACTGACACTTTGCAGGAAACTGAAGGGTAAATAGAGAGAAGCTCTTTCCTCTGCTTGGGGAGTACACAAGAGACACACTCTAACAATTAGAGTCAATGGAGCAAAATACTGCAGGTGCCAGAAGTCTGAAATCAACCAGTAAATGTTGGAAACACTCAGCAGGTCAGGCAGCGCCTATGGAGGGAGTAACTGGGTAGTGAGTTTTCATCAGAACTATTATTATTACTATTATTGTCACATGTACCGAGGTACAGTGAAAAGCTTTGATTTGCATGTCATCCAGACAGATCCTGCCATACCTAAGTACATTGAGGTGGTAACAGGGAAGGCAGAATGCAGGATATAGTGTTGCACTTACAGAGAAAGTGCAGTGCAGGCAGACAAGTAAAGTGCAAGGGCCACAGTGACGTAGACTAGGAGATCAAGAGTTCATCTTTTAGTGTCTGAGATGTCCATTCAAGAGTCTGATCAAAGCGGGATAGAAGCTGTCCTTGAGCCTGGAGGTACGTGTTCTCAAGCTTTTGTATCTTCTGCTCAGTGGAAGGGGAGAGAAGAGAGAATGACTTGGGTGAGAGGGGTCCTTGATTATGTTGGCTGTTTTCCAAAGACAGTGTGAAGTGTAGTCAGAGTCAGTGGAGGGGAGGCTGGTTTGCATGATGGACTGGGCTGTGTTAACAACTATCTGCAATTTGTTGCAGTCTTGGGCAGAGCAGTTGCTGTACCAAGCTGCGCTGTATCCAGATAGGATGCTTTCTATGGTGAATCAGTAGAAATTGGTAAGAGTCATCGGAAACGTGGAATTTCCTTAGCCTTCTAACGAATTAGAGGAATGTTTCAATGACTGGCCATCAAACTGAACCATTAACTCTGTTTAGAAACATAGAAACATAGAAAACCTACAGGACAATTCAGGCCCTTCGGCCCACAAAGCTGTGCCGAACATTTCCCTATCTTAGAAATTACTAGGCTTACCCATAGCCCTCTATTTCTCTAAGCTCCATGTACCTATCCAAAAGTCTCTTAAAAGCCCCTATCGTATCCGCCTCCACCACCGTTGCCGGCAGCCCATTCCACACACTCATCACTCTCTGAGTAAAAAACTTATTCCTGACATCTCCTCTGTACCTACTCCCCAGCACCTTAAACCTGTGTCCTCTTGTGGCTACCATTTCAGCCCTGGGGAAAAGCCTCTGACCATCTACCCGATCAATGCCTCTCATCATCTTATATACCTCTATCAGGTCCCCCCTCATCCTCCGTCGCTCCAAGGGGAAAAGGCCGGGTTCCCTCAACCTGCTTTCATAAGGCATGCTCCGCATTCCAGGCAGCATCCTTGTAAGTCTCCTCTGCACCCTTTCTAGGGCTTCCACATCCTTCCTGTAGTGAGGCGACCAGAACTGAGCACAGTACTCCAATTGGGGTCTGACCAGGGACCTATATAGCTGCAACAATACCTCCCGGCTCCTAAATTCAATTCCCCGATTGATGAAGGACAATACACTGTATGCCTTCTTAACCACAGAGTCAACCTGCACAGCTGTGCAGTTTCTTTCTCCACAGCTGCTGCCTGAACAGCTGAGTGCTTCTAACCTTTTCTGTTTTATTTTCTAGCATGAAGTTGGGAAACATAACAGAGAGAGAGGGGTGGAAAGTCCCTGCCGTCAACAGCGGCAGATGCCAGGTCAGTTGTTAATGTGAAACCACGTGACCACCAAGGATGGAGTAGGTACAGGGAAAGATGAATAAACTGAGTCAGGTCACAGACCAGCCTCAACGTTAAACAGTGTTTGATCTAATTAGATGGCTCCAGTGTTACATTCCTTAGAAGCAAAGCAGCCCTGTAGGCACAGCAAGATCCCACAAGCAGTATGGTGATAAAGGACCATGTGGTCTACACATGATATGGTTGAAATTTTGTTGCTATTACCTACAAAAGGAATAAATTACCTTGAACAGATTGTGGTGAGGGGAATCAGGCATGTGGCAATCCTCTCCTCTCGATTTCACTCTCTCAGGCAATACTTACTGCTCATCTCTAATCACCTTCTTCTGCTCCATGACATCAGCTCCCTGGACTCTAAGCTCTGAAATTCATCTCCCTCTCTCTCTCAATTAGATGTTCCTCAAAAATTACCTCTTTGACCAAACTTTTGGTCACCAGCTTTCATTCTTGCCATGTGGATCAGACAAATATTTGCCTGGTGAAATTCCCATGACATGCCTTGGGACATTTTACACTGCATGGTAGTGTAGCGGTTAGCATAACGCTATTATAGCGCCAGCAACCCAGGTTCAATTCCCGCCGCTGTCTGTAAGGAGTTTGTACGTTCTCGCCGTGTCTGCGTGGGTTTCCTCTGGGTGCTCCAGTTCAAAGGCGTACGGGTTAGGAAGTTGTGGGCATGCTATGTTGGTGCCTGCAGCGTGGCAACACTTGCGGGCTGCCCCCAGAACACTCCATGCAAAAGATGCATTTCACTGTGTGTTTTGATGTACATGTGACTAATAAAGAAATCTCTTCTTATCTTAAATGCAAGTTGCTGTTGGCTATTGGATCTCAAACAACACTCAATAAATATCTAGACAAGAACTTGAGTTATTAAGACTTGTAGATAATGGACCAAATGTTGTAAATAGGATTAGTATAGATGGGTACTCGATAGAGAGCACAGACATAATGGGCCAAAGGGCCTGTTTCTGTGCTGTATGGCTCCTGAGCCACCCATCAGCTATAAGGCACAAGTCAGGATGATCAGGAATACTCTCCATTGCTTGGATTAGTGTAGCGCCAATGACATTCAAGAGCCTCAGCACCATTCAGGATCAAGTAACACCCTCAAATGGCACCTCATCTGCCACCCTGAACATTCAACCCCTCCACTTCTCCCACACCACGACTGCAGTGTGCACCATCCACAAAATGAACCGGAGCAACCTACCAAGACTACTCTGATAGAATCCCCCAAACCCAGGACCTCAATCACATTGAAGGACAAGGGCAGGGATCAGGGAACGGCTCCTGCAGGTTCCCCTTGAAATCCCGCACCATCCTGATTTAGAATCATAGAGTCACACAGCATGGAATCAGGCCCTTCAGCCCAACTGGTCCATGCTGACCAAAATTCCCATCTAAGCTAGTCCCATTTAACAAGACCGTAAGACATAGGAGCAGAATTAGACCATTTGGCCCTTTGAGCCTGTTCTGCCATTTTGTCTATCAAACCCCTCTCTCGCCTTCTCCCCATAACTCATAACATTTGGCCCATATCCCTCTAAACCTTCCTATCCATGAACCTGTCCAAGTGCCTTTTAAATGTTGTTAATGAACCTGCCTCAACCACTTCCTCTGGCAGCTTGTTCCATATACGGACCACCCTCCGGGTGGTAAAAGTTGCCCCTCAGGTTCCTATCAAATCTCTCCCCTCTCAGCCTAAAACCTATGCCCTCGCGTTCTTGGTTCCCCAACCCTGGGAAAAAAGACGGCGTGCATTCAGACTTGTCACCAAGTCGAAACCCTGGAACTCCCTTCCCTACACCACTGTAGGAGAACCAGTGCAGTGGTTCAAGAAGGCAGCTCACCACCACTTTCTCAAGGTCAGTTAGGGAGAGGCAATGTTCCTGATCTCTAAGTGAATAAATACAGAAATCTATTCCTTTACTTCATCGTTACAGCTTATACAGAATTTTTTAAAGATCTTATATATGTTTTTTTTATTTGTAAAATTTGCTTTAAAAAGCAGAATAACTCTAAAAATTATTTCTTTTTTATTATATATTGTGATAATTGTCAGTTCTCCGCTGCCACCCAGGTTCAGGTACAGTAACAGATGAGGGAAGATCTTACCTTGTAGCACAAATTGCCCTGGCAACACAGTCAGACTGTGGAAGTAATGGGGTGGTGAATGGGGGATGGGAGGATGGGGAATGGGGGATGGGAGGAATTCCTTTCTGTTCTCTACAGCTGAGGCAAAATTGTAGTCTTGGCTTAGAGCCAAGAAAACGAGGCTTGTCAATCACTGTGGTTTTAGTTATGAAGGTCATCAATCCTTTCTTTAAAAAAATTTGCTTTACCAACTGTAATCGTGAATGCCGTGACTAACCAGTGTGGAGTTTTATTTGTGTTCCTCATCCACTGGTAATGTTTTCAATGCATTTATTAATCGGATGGTAGGGGGTCTGAATCACAAGTCATAGAATAATGCAGCACAGGAAGAAAGATGTGCATTTCTATGGCGTCTTTTGCAACCCCAGGACATCCCACAGTGCTCTACAGTTAAAGAAATGCTTTTGAAGTAGGGTCAGTGTTGTTTTAGAAACAAAGAACATAGAAACATTTTGTTGGACAATTGGCAGTAGCTTGAACACAGCAAGCTCCCACAGTCAGAAACATGATAACTCAGGGATTTTGGATGGTGTTGAATGAGGGATAGGTATTGGCCAAGATACCATAGGTAATTCCCTGTTCTTTTTAAAAGTAGGGCCTTGGGATCTTTTATCTGCACATGAGAGGACAGACAGGCCATTGCTTTCATGACTCAACTAAATGGTGATGCTTCTGACCCTGCTGTATTACAGTATCAGTTTGGAAAAAGACCATTTGGCCCATCATATCTGCACTGACTTTTACATAGAACATAGAGCTGTAACCAGTGGTGTTCCGCAGGGATCTGCTCTGCGACTCCTGCTCCTTACGATTTTTATAAGTGACTTGGATGAGGGTGTGGAAGGGTGGGTTAGTAATTTGCTGATGACACAAAGGTTGGTGGTGTTGTGGATAGTGTAGAAGGTTGCTGTAGATTACAACAGGACATTGATAGGGTGCAGAGCCGGGCTGAGAAGTGGCAGATGGAGTTCAACCCGGAAAAGTGTGAAGTGACACACTCTGGAAGATCGAATTTGAAGGCAGAATACAAGGTTAATGGCAAGGCTCTTAGCAGTGTGGAAGAACAGAGGGATCTTGGGGTCCACATCCATAGATCCCTCAAGGTTGCCATGCAGATTGATAGGGTTGTTAAGAAGGCGTATGGTGTTTTGGCCTTCATTAGTCAGGGTATTGAGTTCAAGAGTAACGTTGCAGCTCCATAGAACTCTGTTTAGGCCACACTTGGAGTATTGTGTTCATTTCTGGTCGCCTCATTATAGGAAGGATGTGGAAACTTTAGAGAAGGTGCAGAGGAGATTTACCAGGATGCTGCCTGGATTGGAGAGCATGTCTTATGAGGATAGGTTGAGTGAGCTAGGACTTTTCTCTTTGGAGCAAAGGAGGATGAGAGGTGAGTTGATAGAGGTGCACAAGATGATGAGGCATAGATCGAGTGGACAGTCTGAGAGTTTTTCCCTGGGTGAAAATGGCTAACACGAGGGGGCATAATTTTAAGGTGATTGGAGGAAGGTGTAAGGGGGATGTCAGAGATAAGTTTTTTACACAGAGAGTGGCGGGTGTGTGGAACGCACTGCCTGCAGAGGTTTGTGGGGGCAGATACATTAGGGACATTTAAGAAACTCTTAGATAGCCACATGAATGATAGAGAAATGGAGAGCTATGTGGGAGGGAAGGGTTAGATAGATATTAGAGCAGGATAAAATGTTGGCACAACATTGTGGGCCGAAGGGTCTGTACTGTGCTGTAATGTTCTATGTTCTATGTTCTATGAAAGGCACAGGTACAGAAGTAATGTCTGTGTGGACCATGATGCCAATTTAAACTGCACATCTGCCTGCACATAGTCGATATCCCTCCATCCCTTGCCTGTTCATATGCCTGTCTAAATGCCTCTTAAATGTTGCTTTGGTGTCTGTTTCTACCAATTCCCCTGGCAGTGCATTCCAGGCACCCACCACTCTTTGCGTAAAAAACTTACCTTGTAAATCTCCTTTCAACTTCCCTCTCTTACCTTCAATTTATGCCCATTAGTATTTGACATTTCCAACCTGGGAAAAAGACTCTATCTACCCTATCTATGCCTCTTGTAATGTTATAAACTTACCAGGTCTCAGAAAGGAGGTACAGAGCATAGTGACATGATGTCATGACAAAAACCTTTCCCTCAATGTCAGCAAAACAAAAGAGCTGGTCATTGACTTCAGGAAGGGGGGCAGTGCACATGCTTCTGTTTACATCAACGGTGCTGAGGTCGAGAGAATTAAGAACTTCAAGTTCCCAGGAGTGAACGTCACCAATAACCTGTCCTGGTCCAAACATGTAGACGCCACGGCCAAGAAAGCTCACCAGCACCTCTACTTCCTCAGGAGGCTATAGAAGTTTAGCATGTCCTCTTTGACCCTCACCAATTTTTATCGATGCACCATAGAAAGCATCCTATCTGGATGCAGCCCGGCTTGGTATGGCAACTGCTCTGCCTGAGACCAAAAGAAACTACAGAGAGTTGTGGACGCAGCTCAGCATATCACGGAAACCAGCCTCCCCTCCATGGACTCTGTCTATACTTCTCACTGCTTCGGTAAAGCAGCCAACGTAATCAAAGACCCCACCCACTCTGGACATTCTCTTTTCTCCCCCTCCTATCAGGCAGAAGATACAAAAGCCTGAAAGCATGTACCACCAGCCTCAAGGACAGCTTCTATCCCGCTGTTATCAAGCCATTGAACAGTCACTTAGTACGATAAATTGGACTCTTGACCTCACAATCTACCTCGTTATGACCTTGCACCTTATTGTCTGCCTGCACTGCACTTTCACTGTATTTGTAACACTTTATTCTGCATTCTGTTATTGTTTTACCTTGTACTACCTCAATGCACTGTGTAATGAATCGATCTGTATGAATGGTATGCAAGACAAGTTTTTCACTGTACCCCGAAACATATGACAATAATAAACCAATTTACCAATTTACCCTCAGTCTGCGATGCTCCAGAGAAAACAATCCAAGTTTGTCCAACCTTTCCTTACAGCTAAATCTTAGGAAATTTAGCCCCACTTACCCTCACAGTCTACTTGAACGTTAATTATGTTCCTTTTTGCATGTTTATCCGATAGTTCTTTTGAAAATTCAAAGTAGCAGAATGGTTAAGTTAAGGAAACAATAACAGAAAATGCAGGAAACACTCAGCAGGTCAGGCAGCTTCTGTGGAGAGAGAAGCAGAGTTAATGTTTCAGGTCAGTGGCCTTTACATAATGAAGTAACCATAGAATCAATGCAGAAAAGGCCGCTCGGCCTGTCGAGTCTATGCCGGCTCCTAGTCAAACCATCCAATCAGTTTCATTTTTCTGCTCTTTCCATAGGGAATTCTGTCACCCTTACACTTAGGTAAAAATAACATCCAATTCCCTTTGGGATGTTTTGATTATTCTGGTTCCCACACCTTCACAAGCAGTGAGATCCAGATCATCTCACTCTCTTTATAAAGAATTTTTTTTTGCCTCACCAGCTTCTTGTATTCCAGAACTTTAAATCTGTTCCCCAGAAATGTTAAATCCGTTTCCCTTTCCACAGGCACTGAGCGATCTTCTGAGGATTTCAACATTTTCTGTTTTATTGCAAACTTCCAGCAGAAATGTACGAGTGTATCCAGTCTATTGAGGAGCCTGAGATGTTGACCAAGAATTACAGGTGACCTTAAGACAACAGGATTGTTGTAAAAACCCATCATCAATCCTTCAAGGAAGGAAGTCCTTTGTTCAGTTTTGTTTGTATGTGGCTCCAGAACTGCCCTCTGAAATGTCCCAGTGTAACTGAAGGGGACACCTGGGGCTGGACAATGATTACCACCCTTGTCAGAGACCCCCAGGTCCCATCAGTGAATAATTGTGCACTCTCAGGCTCTGAAAACACAACGCTCTCTGCTACCAAGATCACATACTCTTTAGTCATTCAATTAATATCGTCACAAAGAAACGCTGCCCGCTGGCACTTTACTTGTGTGAGTGACACCGTATCTTCCCATCTATTCCCCATCTATAATTGCCCCTGAAACTGAGAAGGCAGTTAAGAGCTAATCAAATTGGGGTATCTGTAGTTGAATATCGGCCAGAAACACACATGCATATGCACACACATAACCTACACACACAAACATACACATGCACAGACACACAAAAGGACACACGCACAAAGACATACACACACATAGACACACACAAACAAACATACACACATGCACATACACACACAGACACACACACACAAACAAACACACACACACACACACACAGAACGACAGATGTCCTTCTCTCATTGGGATCTCAGGGATTGAATTTAAGAGCAGGGAGGTTATGCTGCAAGTGTACAGGGTACTGGTGAGGCCGCACCTGGAGTACTGCATGCAGTTCTGATCTCCTTACTTGAGGAAAGATATACTGGCTTTGGAGGCGGTGCAGAGGAGGTTCACCAGGATGATTCCGGAGATGAGGGGGTTAGCCTATGAGGAGAGATTGAGTCACCTGGGACTATACTTGCTGGAATTCAGAAGAATGAGAGGGGATCTTACAGTAACATATAAAATTATGAGAAGGTGCCTCAAGAAAGTGGCATCCATCACTAAGGACCTTCACCATCCAGGATATGCCCTCTTCTCGTTACTACCATGGGGGAGGAGGTACAGGAGCCTGAAGACCCACACTCAACGATTCAGGAATAGCTTCTTCCCCTCCATCATCAGATTTCCGAACGGTCCATGAACCCATGAACGCTACCTCGTTATTCCTCTTTTGCACTATTTATTTATTTATTTATTTATTTATTTTTGGTAACTTATAGTAATTTTTATGTCCTGCACTGTACTGCTACTGCAAATCAACAAATTTCACGACAGATGTCAGTAATAATAAACCTTATTCTGATAAGATAGAGGCAGGAAGGTTGTTTCCACTGATAGGTGAGACTAGAACGAAGAGACAAAGCCTCAAGGTTCAGGGGAATAGATTTAGGACGGAGATGAGGAGGAACTGCTTTTCCCAGAGAGTAGTGAATCTGTGGAATTCTCTGCCCAGGGAAGCAGTGGAGGCTACCTCATTAAATATATTTAAGACACAATTAGATAGATTTTTGCATCGTAGGGCAATTAAGGTTTATGGGGAAAAGGCAGATAGGTGGATCTGAGTCCATGGCCAGATCAGCCATGATCTTATTGAATGGCGGAGCATGCTCGACGGGCCAGATGGCCTCCTCCTGCTCCTATTTCTTATGTTCTTAATGACCTCAGTGAACTTTAACCCCTTCAGGCTCCATCATCTTTACTTCGCCACCACTCTGGCATCTGAGAGAACATTGCCCAGCAGAGGTGGGTGAATCAAGAGGAATGTTTGCCATCGGCAGGGAATCAGTAATCAGAGGACACAGGTTGAGGGCAGTTTGCAAACAATTTCAGAGGTGAGATGAGGAGATTTCATTTTAACTCAGTGGGCTGTGTTCTGGGACCAACTACCTGAAAGGGGGATTCAGTGGGCTCTTGGAGAATGGTTGAAAAGAAAAAAAATGTGGAGCTAAAGTGAAGGCAACGGCAGGAGGTCTAACTGGACCGTTCTTTCAAAGAACATCACCAGCAGGATGGGCTGAGTGACCCTCTTCTGTTTTATATCAGTCTGTGGTGATATGGAAACCATTGAGCCATCCAGAGCTGGAACTTCGTCCAGCCTAATGCCTTGGTGATCTTTGTTTCATCCAGTTATTTACCTGACATCACTCCTCCAAAATGTCACAGTATATTCTGTAACCTCAAAGGTGCTACTAAAATGCAAGTTGTTGTTATTTTTCTGAGAGGATTGGTCTCTCAGTCCTCCGAGTAAGAAAGGAGGTCAGCTGGACTGACAGCAGTGTATATGTGTGTATGTGTGTGTGTGTGTGCGTGCGTGCATGCGTGCATGCGTGCGTGTGTGTGTGTGTGTGTGTGCATGCGCACGCGCATATCTGTGTGTGCACTTGCATACATATGTATGTGCATGTCTGGTAGTCTGTGTTTCTGTGTGTTCTTTGTCTTTGTGTGTCTCTCTGCCCAATTGTGTTCGTACCCTTGAATGTCTGTGTACATGTGTGCCTATCTGTGTGTGTGTATCTGTGTGTGTGCGTGTTTGTAGGTGCATGTGTGTGCACACCTGTGTGTGTGTGTGTGTGTGTGTGTGCGCGTGCATGTGTGTGTGTGTGTGTGCGCGCGCGTGTGTGTGCATGTCTGTATGTGCATTGTGTGCTCATCTATGTGTGTGTGTGTGTGTGTGTGTGTGCACATGCAGAGGAAGCTGAGATCAGGTCATCCTTGTCTGTGGTGCCAGGATTGTCAGACAGCCTGTCGATGCTCACCGCCACACAAAGAGTGTCCGATAGAGACAGGTACCACTGTACTGGTAGCCCCGCCGTTATCATCCACCTCTGTTAGTCACTGTTGGGAAAAGGAAGGATGTGTGACCAAACAGAAGTACTCTAGACAGGAGCAATTCTTTAACACATGGGACTTTATAAGAGGGTGCAAATAACAAGATACCAAGAAAGATAACAAATAGCAAGAAAGGATAAAGATTAAAGTATGGACTGATAAAGTCATGCAGAATTTTAATAAAATTATTAAGTACAAGCCTATATCAATGCATTGGTGAGCCGGTAACAAGGGTTAATTTAAGATGGAGAGGACATGAAATGCATGACTAGAGGAAGCAAATTCCACAATGACTTTTAAATAAGAATGTGGTAATTACAGGAACAGTGTTGTCCACGGCGTGCCTCAGCACTGTTCCGCCATAAGTGAGATCATGGCTAATCTCAGACTTGGCTCCATCCACCCCCGTTCCCCCCACACCTTAAATGGGAAAGAAAAGTATCCAGAGATGTGAGATTGAATTCCACCCAGGCAGCTGGGGGAACTTAATTTCAACTTGTCAAATAAAGTAGAAGTTAAGAAAAATAATGGTGATGTTGACAGCACGATGTTGTTGTAAATGCCGTTTGGTCACCAGCATCCAGAAAACCTGCTGTTCCCACACGGCTTTGGCCAAGATTCTCTCTCAGACTCATGGCGATGTGGTTGACTCTAGAGGCAGCCAGCTCAAGGGCAATAGGTGCCGCTCTTGTCAGAGATGCCCGAGACTGTGCATGAATAAAAATATACCTCCACTTGAAAAAAATCCATCATTTTACACATTTAAAATTAAAAATTGACCCAGCATCAAGAGCGTAGAAGAGAGTTGTATGTAATGCAGGAATTGGAATTGGCTGTTCTGAGTCCGAAGGGCTGAATGGCCTCACGGTGTGGTTGTGTTTGATCCTTTTTGTGTGGGTCTGGAGGAGGGACAGCAGGTGAGGGTGGGGAGGGGGATACACTGACCCTCAGGGGGTGGGGCAGGGTAAATGCTACCACTAGAGGAAGAATCTCAAACAAGGGGACATAGTTACAAGATCAGGGTAGTCATTTAATACTGAGGTGGGAGGAACATCTTCTCATCGAGGGTGGAGAATCTCAGGAACTCTCTACTCTGGAGGATTGAGGAGATCATCAGGGACATTTACAGAAGACGTAGATTATAGAACATAGAACAGTACAGCACAGGAACAGGCCCTTCGGCCCACAATGTCTGTGCCTAACACAATGCCAAATTAAGCTAAATCTCTTCTGCCTGCACATGATCCACATCCCTCCATTCCCTGCGTATTCATGTGTCTGTCTAACAGCCATTTAAATGCCACTATCATACCTGCTACCACCACCACCTCTGGCAGCCCGTTCCAGGCACCCACCACTCTCTGTGTAAAAAAACTTGCCCCACACATCTCCTTTAACTTTCCCCCTCTCGCCTTAAATGCATGTCCTCTGGTATTTGATATTTCTACCCTGGAAAAAAGACTCAGGTCTCCCCTCAGCCTCCAATGCTCCAGAGAAAACAACCCAAGTTTGTCCAACCTCTCCTCATAGCTCATACCCTCTAATCCAGGCAGCATCCCGGTAAACCTCTCCTGAACCCTTTCCAAAGCCTCCACAGCCTTTCTGTAATGGGGTGACCAGAAGTAGATAAATGATATGAAAGATTAGGGAATAGAGAGCCATGGGGAACACTGACAGAAGAAGAGATGATGTCTGGTGGGACAGGCTTGATGGACCAAGTAGCCTACTCTTGCTCCTATTGTCTTACGTTCTTATGAGCTTATGACTGGAGACATGGTAATAAGAGGAAAGGTTGTATTTATATAATGCTTCGTACTACTTCAGGTATTCCCAGAGCACTTTACATACCGCTCAACAAAGTACTTTTTGAAGTGCCTTCACCATTTTAATAAAGGGCACCAGGGCAGCCAATTTGTGCACAGCAAGATCCTTCAGCTAGCAACTCGGTAATGACCAGAGGTTGCATCCTTCTGATGTTGTTTGGGAGATAAACATCCAACAGGGACAACTCTCCTGCTCTCCACTTGAGAGGCAAGGTCTCCATTCTCTGGTTCATTCAAAAGCCCTTCACCTTCAACATCAGCTCCCATCCACCCCTCTTCCAATCCCACTGGACTCATCGAGACGTATAGCACGGAAACAGGCCCTTCGGCTCACTGAGTTTGTGCTGACCAAGAACCACCCATTTACACTACTCCTTCATTAATCCCACGTTTCTACTCTCCCCACATTTTTCCATCAACTCCTGTTAGACTCACCTACCCACTGGGAGTAACTTGCAGTGGTCAGTTAACCTGTCAACCAACACATCCTTGGGACGTCGGGGGGGGGGGGGGGGGATGGAATTAGGGCACCTGGGAGAAACCCACATGGTCACAGGGAGAATGTGCCAACTCCATGCAGACAGCTTTGAACCCGAGGTCAGCATTGAACCTTGGTCTCTGGTGCTGTGAGTCTCCGGTGCTGTGCCACTGTGCTGCTCTGAGCTGTGAGAGCAACCAACTCAGCCACAGCAGCACCAAGTGCTAGTTTTAACAGATTCCTGGATGTTAGGAAATTGCGCAAGCTTTGATCATGCATCGGAAAGCCCACCCACTGACCCCTCTTCCATTTGCTCGCTGATTCCCATGGAATTCCCGCTCCAGTTAACCCTCTACTGAACTTTTGAATGTCGCCATGGGGTGGCAACAGTGAGTTCTCAGGCAGATTCCATGGGCTTTGTGTTCTGGACTACAATGTGGTGAAGGGAAGTGAAGGTTGGAACAAATAACACAGACACTCTCCATGAACTCTCTACTAAGACGATTTGAAGGTCAGTGGAATCGCTGTCAAATGAAGCAATCTAATGCAGCAAGCTTTGGATTTGTCCATGGCAACGTTTTATCAACAGTTATTGTTAACAAAGGACAGGTCAGAAACAATTGTAAAATGAAATTTTACACTTGCACCATGTCAACAATGTTTCATTAGGAGGATGTACAGATTGAAATAATAATTATAAA